>NC_042624.1:28648771-28813482 GCF_901001135.1 Rhinatrema bivittatum | reverse complement strand
AAAGGGGTGTCAAAAATGGGATGTAAAAAATTTTGGGGTGTAAAAAATAATTGGGGTGTCAAAAAGGGGTGTCAAAAAATTGGGGTCTCAAAAAAGGGGTGTCCAAAATTTGGGGACTTAAAAAAATTTGCAATGTAAAAAAAAGGATGTCAAAATGGGATGTAAAACAATTTTGGGGTGTGAAAAAAAATGTGGTGTCAAAAAAGGGGTGTCAAAAAATTAGGTCTAAAAAAAATTTTGGGATGTCAAAAAAGGGGTGTCAAAAATGGGATGTAAAAAAATTTTGGGGTGTGAAAAAAAAGTGGTGTTAAAAAAAGGGGTGTCCAAAAATTTGGGGTCTCAAAAAAATTTTGGGATGTCAAAAAGGGGTGTCAAAAAAAGGGGTTTTAAAAATGGGGCATAAAAAAATTTGGGGTGTTAAAGAATTTTGGGGTGTCAAAAAATTAGGGTGTCAAAAAATTTTCGGATTTCAAAAAAAGGGGTGTCAAAAAAGGGGTGTCAAAAAAGGAGTGTAAAAAATGGGGTGTAAAAACATTTGGGAGTGTCAAAAAATGGGATGTCAAAAAATTTGGGGAGTAATAAAATTTTGGGGTATCAAAAATTTGGGATGTCAAAAAATTGTGGGGTTTCAAAAAATATTGGGTTGTCAAAAAATGGGGTGTAAAAACATTTTGGGGTGTGAAAAAAATGTGGTGTCAAAAAAGAGGTGTCAAAAAATTGGGGTCTCAAAAATGGGGTGTCAAAAAATTGGGGTCTCAAAAAATTTTGGGATGTCAAAAAAGGGGTGTCAAAAATGGGATGTAAAAAAATTTTGGGGTGTGAAAAAAATGTGGTGTCAAAAAAAGGGGTGTCAAAAAAGGGGTGTAAAAATGGGGTGTAAAAAAAATTTGGGGGTTTTAAAAAAATGGGGTGTCAAAAAATTTGGGGTGATATAAAATTTTGGGATGTCAAAAAAGGGGTGTCAAAAAAGGGGTGTCAAAAAAAAGGGGTGTAAAAATGGGGTGTAAAAAAATGTTGGGGTAAAAAAATTTGAGGTGTCAAAAAATTTTGTGGTGTCAAAAAAATGGGGTGTCAAAAATGGGGGGTCTCAAAATAGGGGGTGTCAAAATTTTTGGGGTGTCAAATAATTGGGGTGTCAAAAAAGGGGTGTCAAAAAATTGGGGTCTCAAAAAATTTTGGGATGTCAAAAAAAGGGGTGTCAAAAATGGGATGTAAAAAATTTTGGGGTGTCAAAAATAATTGGGGGTGTCAAATAGGGGTGTCAAAAAATTGGGGTCTGAAAAAATTTTGGGGTGTTAAAAAATTTTGGGGTGTCAAAAAATTGGGGTGTCAAAAAATTTTGGGATGTCAAAAAAAGGGGTATCAAAAAAGGGGTGTAAAAAAATTTTGGGGTGTCAAAAAAAAAGGGTGTCAAAAATGGGATGTACAAAAATTTTGGGGTGTGAAAAAAAGGTGGTGTTCAAAAAAAGGGGTGTCAAAAAATTGGGGTCTCAAAAAATTTTGGGATGTCAAAAAAGTGGTGTAAAAAATGGGTGAAAAAATGGGGTGTAATAAAATGTTGGGGTATCAAAAAAAGTGGTGTCAAACAATTTTGGGGTATCAAAAATTTGGGGTGTCAAAAATTTTGTGATGTCAAAAAATTGGGGGGTCAAAAATGGGGGTTCAAAAATTTTTTCGGTTTCAAAAATTGGGGTGTCAAAAAAGGGATCTAAAAAAGGGATATAAAAATATTTGGGGTGTGAAAAAAATGTGGTAAAAAAAAACTGGGGTGTCAAAAAAGGGGTGTAAAAAAAATTGGGGGTGTCAAAAAAATTTGGGATGTCAAAAAAAGGGGGGTCAAAAAAGGGGTGTCAAAAAAAGGGGTGTCAAAAATGGGGTGTCAGAAAATTTGGGAGTGTAAAAAAATGGGGTGTCAAAAAATTTGGGGAGTAAAAAAATTTGGGGTATCAAAAATTTGGGGTGTCAAAAAATTGTGGGGTTTCAAAAAAATATTGGGGTGTCAAAAAATGGGGTGTAAAAAAATTTTGGGGTGTGAAAAAAATGTGGTGTCAAAAAAGGGGTGTCAAAAAATTGGGGTCTCAAAAAATTTGGGATGTCAAAAAAAGGGTGTAAAAATGGGTGTAAAAAATGGGGGTATCAAACAATTGGCCTCATTTTCCAAAGCTATCGCAGGCTTGCCATATGTGTGTATGTGTGTTTCCAGATGTTTGTGTCTCCAGATGTGTGTGTCTCTCCAGATGTGTGTCTGTCTGTCTGTGTATGTCCAGAAGTGTGTTCAGATGTGTTTGCCCAGGTGTGTGTCTGTGTGTGTCCAGCTGTGTTTTCAGATGTGTGTGTGTTCAGATGTGTGTCTGTATGCCAGATCTGTGTGTGTCCAGATTGTGTGTGTGTCTGTGTGTGTTTGTCCAGATGTGTGTGTGTGTTCAGATATGTGTCTGTCCAGATGTTTGTGTCTGTCCAGATTGTGTGTGTGTCTGTGTGTGTTTGTCCAGATGTGTGTGTGTGTTCAAATATGTGTCTGTCCAGATGTTTGTGTGTCTCCAGATGTGTGTGTGTCCAGATGTGTCTGTGTGTGTGTTTGTCTGTGTGTGTCCCCAGATGTGTGTGTCTGTGTCTGTGTGTGTGTTCAGATGTGTGTGCCCAGGTGTGTGTGTGTCTGTGTGCCAGATCTGTGTGTCCAGATTGTGTGTGTCCCCAGATGTGTGTGTCTGTGTATTTGTCCAGATGTGTGTGTGTCCAGATGTGTGCCATATGTGTGTTTCCAGATGTGTGTGTGTGTTCAGATGTGTGTGTCTAGATGTATGTGTGTCCAGATGTGTGTGTGTGTGTGTGTGTGTGTGCAAGATGTTTGTGTCCAGATGTGTGTGTGTGTCCAGATGTGTGGCTGTGTGTGTCCAGGTGTGTCTGTGTGTGTGTGTCCTGATATGTTTGTGTGTGTGTTCAGGTGTGTGTGTGTGTGTGTTCATGTGTGTGTGTGTGTGTTTGTGTGTGTCAAGATGTGTGTGTGTCCAAATGTGTGTGTGTATCCAGATGAGTGTGTGTGTGTCAGATGTGTGTGTGTCCAGATGTGTGTGTGTCCCCAGGTGTGTCAGTGTCCAGATGTGTGAGTGTGAGTCCAGATGTCTGTGTCTGTCCAGATGTGTGTGTGCGCCAGTTGTGTGTGCCCAGATGTGTATGTCAGGATGTGTGTTTCCAGATGCTTGTGTCTCCAGATGTGTGTCCAGATGTCTGTGTGTGTGTGTGTGTGTTTGTCTGTGTGTCCGTCCAGATGTGTGTGTCTGTGTGTGTGTTCAGATGTATGTGCCCAGGTGTGTGTGTGTGTCTGTGTTCAGATGTGTGTGTGTCCAGATGTGTGTGTGTGCCATGTGTGTGTGTCCAGATGTGTGTGTGTGTGTCCAGATGTGTGTGTGTGCCCAGGTGTGTCTGTGTGTGTGTGTGTGTCCTGATGTATTTGTGTGTGTGTGTTCAGTTGCGTGTGTCTGTCTGTGTTCAGGTGTGTGTGTGTGTTCATGTGTGTGTGTGTCAAGATGTGTGTAAGTGTGTCCAAATGTGTGTCAGATGTGTGTGTCAGTGTCCAGATGTGTGTGTGTCCAGGTGTGTCAGTGTCCAGATGTGTGTATGTGTGTTCCAGATGTGTGTGCATCCAGATGTGTGTGTCCAGGTATGTGTGTTACCAGATGTTTGTGTCTCCAGATGTATGTGTGTGTGTCCAGATGTGTCTGTGTGTGTGTTTGTCTGTGTGTGTGTGTTCAGATGTGTGTGTCTGTGTCTGTGTGTGTTCAGATGTGTGTGCCCAGGTGTGTATGTGTCTGTGTGTGAGTCCAGATGTGTGTGTCCAGGTGTGTATGTGTCTGTTCAGATGTGTGTGTGTGTCCAGATGTGTGTCTGTGTGTCCATATGTGTGTGTGTCCAGATTGTGTGTGTGTCAGATGTGTGTGTCTGTGTCCAGATGTGTGTGAGTCCAGATGTGTGTGTGTTGGCCAGATGTGTGTGTGTGCCAGATGTGTGTGTCCAGGTATGTGTGTTACCATATGTTTGTGTCTCCAGATGTGTGTGTGTCCAGATGTGTGTTCATATGTGTGTGTGTCCAGATGTGTGCTTGTGTGCCATATGTGTGTGTCCAGATGTGTGCTAGTGTGAAATATGTGCCTTATGTGTGTGAAATTTAATGTGGACAAGTGCAAGGTGTTGCATATAGGGAAAAATAATCGTTGCTGTAGTTACACGATGTTAGGTTCCATATTAGGAGCTAGCACCCAGGAAAAGGATCTAGGCATCATAGTGGATAATACTTTAAAATCGTCAGCTCAGTGTGCTGCAGCAGTCAAAAAAGCAAATAGAATGTTAGGAATTATTAGGAAGGGAATGGTTAATAGAACGGAAAATGTCATAATGCCTCTATATCGCTCCATGGTGAGACCACACCTTGAATACTGTGTACAATTCTGGTCGCCGCATCTCAAAAAAGATATAGTTGCGATGGAGAAGGTACAGAGAAGGGCAACCAAAATGATAAAGGGGATGGAACAGCTTTCCTATGAGGATAGGCTGAAGAGATTAGGGCTGTTTAGCTTGGAGAAGAGATGGCTGAGGGGAGGATATGATAGAGGTCTTTAAGATCATGAGAGGTCTTGAACGAGTAGATGTGACTCGGTTATTTTCACTTTCGAATAATAGAAGGACTAGGGGGCATTCCATGAAGTTAGCAAGTAGCACATTTAAGACTAATCGGAGAAAATTCTTTTTCACTCAACGCACAATAAAGCTCTAGAATTTGTTGCCAGAGGATGTGGTTAGTGCAGTTTGTGTAGCTGGGTTCAAAAAAGGTTTGGGTAAGTTCTTGGAGAAGTCCATTAATGGCTATTAATCAATTTTACTTAGGGAATAGCCACTGCTATTAATTTCATCAGTAGCATGGGATCTTCTTAGTGTTTGGGTAATTGCCAGGTTCTTGTGGCCTGGTTTTGGCCTCTGTTGGAAACAGGATGCTGGGCTTGATGGACCCTTGGTCTGACCCAGCATGGCAATTTCTTATGTTCTTATGTTCTTATGTCCAGATGTGTGTGTGTCCAGATGTGTGTGTGTGTGTGTGTGTGTGTGTGTGAGATGTCAGTGTCTGTGTCCAGATGTGTGTATGTGTCCAGATGTGTGTCTGTGTGTGTCCAGGTGTGTCTGTGTGTGTGTGTCCTGATGTGTGTGTGTTTAGGTGTATCAGTGTCCAGATGTGTGTTTTTGTCCAGATGTGTGTGTTCAGAAGTGTGTGTGCATTTGTGTCGAGATGTGTGTGTCTGTGTGTGTTTGTGCAGATTTGTGTGTGTCCAGATGTGTGTATGTGTGTGCCAGATGTGTGTGTCCAGGTATGTGTATCCAGATGTTTGCATCTCCAGATGTGTGTGTCCAGATGTGTCTGTGCGTGCGTGTGTGTTTGTCTGTGTGTGTCCAGATGTGTGTGCCTGTGTCTGTGTGACCATCCAGATGTGTGTCTGTGTGCCAGATGTGTGTGTGTCCAGATGTGTGTGTGTCCAGGTATGCATGTGTCCAGATTGTGTGTGTGCCCAGATGTGTGTGTCTGTATCTGTGTGTGTTTTTCCAGATGTGTGTGTGTTCAGGTGCTTGTGTGTCCAGAGGTGTGTGTGTGTGCCAGATGTGTGTGGGTCTCCAGATGTGTGTGTCCAGATTTGTGTATGTGTCCAAATGTGTGTGTGTCCAGATTTGTGCTTGTGTGCCATATGTGTGTATGTGTGTTTCCAGATGTTTGTGTCTCCAGATGTGTGTGTGTCTCCATATGTGTGTGTCCAGATGTGGCTGTGAGTGTGTTTGTCTGTGTATGTGTCCAGATGCATGTGTCTGTGTGTGTTCAGATGTGTGTGCCCAGGTGTGTGTGTGTCTGTGTGTGTGTCAAGATGTGTTTGTGTGTCAAGATGTGTGCCTGTGTGCCAGATCTGTGTGTGTATGTGTCCAGGTATGTGTGTGTGTGTCCAGATTGTGCATGTGTCCAGATGTGTTTGTGTCCAGATGTTTGTGTTTGTCAGATGTGTGTGTCTCCAGATGTGTGTGTCCAGATGTGTGTGTGTGTGTGTCCAGATGTGTGTGTGTCCATATGTCTGTGTCCAGATGTGTGTGTCTGTCTGTGTGTGTTTGTGCAGATTTGTGTATGTCCAGATGTGTGTATGTGTGTGCCAGGTGTGTGTGTGTGTGTCCAGGTATGTGTGTATCCAGATGTTTGCATCTCCAGATGTGTGTGCATCCAGATGTGTCTGTGTGTGTCAAGATGTGTGTGCCTCTGTCTGTGTGTGTTCAGATGTGTTTGCCCAGGTGTGTATGTGTTCAGATGTGTGTGTGTCCAGGTGTGGGTCTGTGTGCCAGATCTGTGTGTGTCCAGGTGTGTGTGTCTAAGTATGTGTGTCCCCAGATGTGTGTGACCCCCAGATTGTGTGTGTCCATATGTGTCTGTGTCTGTGTGTCCAGATGTGTCTGTGTGTGTTTGTCGGTGTGTGTCCAGATGTGTGTGTCTGTGTCTGTGTCTGTGTCCAGATGTGTGTCCAGGTGTGTTTGTCCAGATGTGTGTGTGTCCAGGTATGTGTGTTACCATATGTTTGTGTCTCCAGATGTATGTGTCCAGATGTGTGTGTATCCAGATGTGTGTGTCAGATGTCAGTGTCAGTGTCCAGATGTGTGTGTGTCCAGATGTGTGTGTGTGTGTGTGTCCAGGTGTGTCTGTGTGTGTGTGTCCTGATGTGTTTGCTTGTGTGTTCAGGTGAGTGTGTGTGTGTGTGTGTTCAGATGTGTGTGTCTGTCTGTGTTCAGGTGTGTTCATTTGTGTGTGTGTCAAGATGTGTGTGTGTCCAAATGTGTGTGTGTATCCAGATGAGTGTGTGTGCCCAGATGTGTGTGTCATATGTGTGTGTGTTTGTCCAGATGTGTGTGTGCATTTGTGTCGAGATGTGTGTGTGTCTGTTTGTGTTTGTCCAGATTTGTGTCACTAGATGTGTGTATGTGTGTGCCAGATGTTTGTGTGTCCAGGTATGTGTGTATCCAGCTGTTTGCATCTCCAGATGTGTCTCTCTGTGTGTGTTTGTCTGTGTGTGTGTGTGTCCAGATGTGTGTTTGTGTGCCAGATCTGTGTGTGTCCAGATTGTGTGTGTGTCTGTATCTGTGTGTGTTTTTCCAGATGTGTGTGTGACCAGATGTCTGCTTGTGTGCCATATGTGTGTGTCCAGATGTGTGTGTGTTCAGGTGTGTGTGTGCCAGATGTGTGTGTCTCCAGATGTGTGTGTCCAGATTTGTGTGTGTGTCCAAATGTGTGTGTCTGTGTCTGTGTGTGTGTCCAGATGTGTTCTTGTGTGCCATATGTGTGTTTCCAGACATTTGTGTCTCCAGATGTGTGTGTGTCCAGATGTGTCTGTGTGTGTTTGTCTGTGTACGTGTCCAGATGTATGTGTCTGTTCAGATGTGTGTGCCCAGGTGTGGGTGTGTGTGTGTGTGTCTGTCTGTGTATGTCCAGATATGTGTGTCTGTGTGTGTTCAGATGTGTTTGCCCAGGTGTGTGTGTCTGTGAGTGTGTCAAGATATGTGTGTCCAGCTGTGTGTTCAGATGTGTGTCTGTGTTCAGATGTGTGTCTGTGTGCCAGATCTGTGTGTGTCCAGATTGTGTGTGTTCAGATGTGTGTCTCCAGATGTGTGTCTCCAGATGTGTGTGTGTGTCCAGATGTGTGTGTGTGTCCAGATGTGTGTATGTGACTGTGTCTGTGTGTGTTTGTCCAGGTGTGTTTGACACCCCAAATTTTTGATACCCCAAAAATTTTTGACACCCCAAATTTTTGATTCCCCAAAAATTTTTGGCACCCCAAAATTTTTTGGCACCCAATTTTTTGACCTCTAAAATTTTTTGACACCCCAAATTTTTGATTCCCCAAAATTTTTTGGCAACCCAAAATGTTTTGACACCCCAATTTTTTGACACCACAAATTTTTGACACTCCATGTTTGACACCCCAATTTATTGACACCTCAAATTTTTGACACCCCAAAATTTTTTGACACCCCAAATTTTTGACACCCTATTTTTTGACACCCAAAAACTTTTTGACACCCCAATTTTTTGACACACTAAGGGACGGATTTTAAGAGCCCTGCTCGCCTAAATCCACCCAAATCCGGGTGGATTTCGGCGAGCAGGGCCCTGCGCGCCAGTGAGCCTATTTTACATAGGCCTAACGGCACGCGCAGAGCCCCGGGACTCGCGTAAGTCCCGGGGTTTTCGGAGGGGGGCGTGTCGGGGTGGGGCCGAGCGCAGCGCCGTTTTCGGGGCGTGTCGGCAGCATTTTGGGGGGCGGGCCCGGGGGCGTGGTTACGGCCCGGGCGATCCGGGGGCGTGGCCGCGCCCTCCGTACCCGCCCCCAGGTCGCGTCCCGGTGCGCTAGGGGCCCGCTGGCGCGCGGGGATTTACGTCTCCCTCCGGGAGGCGTAAATCCCCCAACAAAGGTAAGGGGGGGTTTAGACAGGGCCGGGGGGGTGGGTTAGGTAGAGGAAGGGAGGGGAAGGTGAGGGGAGGGCGTTAGAGGATTCCCTCCAAGGCCGCTCCAATTTCGGAGCGGCCTTGGAGGGAACGGGCAAGGCTGCGCGGCTCGGCGCGCGCCGGCTATACGTAATCGATAGCCTTGCGCGCGCCGATCCAGGATTTTAGCGGATACGCACGACTACGCGCGTATCTACTAAAATCCCGCATACTTTTGTTTGCGCCTGATGCGCCAGCAAAAGTACACGAACGCGCCGTGTTTGAAAACCTACCCCTAAATTTTTGATACCCCAAAATTTTTGGACACACCAAATTTTTGATACCCCAAAATTTTTTGACACCCCAAATTTTTGATTCCCCAAAATTTTTTGATACTCCAAAATTGTTTGACACCTCAAATTTCTTGACACCTCTTTTTTGACCTCAGAACCTGGCAATTACCCAAACACTAAGAAGATCCCATGCTACTGATGCAATCAATAGCAGTGGCTATTCCCTAAGTAAAATTGATTAATAGCCATTAATGGACTTCTCCTCCAAGAACTTATCCAAACCTTTTTTGAACCCAGCTACACTAACTGCACTAATCACATCCTCTGGCAACAAATTCCAGAGCTTTATTGTGCGTTGAGTAAAAAGAATTTTCTCCGATTAGTCTTAAATGTGCTACTTGCTAACTTCATGGAATGCCCCTTAGTCCTTCTATTATTTGAAAGTGAAAATAACCGAGTCACATCTACTCGTTCAAGACCTCTCATGATCTTAAAGATCTCTATCATATCCCCCCTCAGCCGTCTCTTCTCCAAGCTGAACAGCCCTAACCTCTTCAGCCTTTCCTCATAGGGAAGCTGTTCCATTCCCTTTATCATTTTGGTTGCCCTTCTCTGTACCTTCTTATAGGAGGAAAAGAATGAGACCATCACATTAATACTGAATGAAGTAGTCCTCTTCTAGGGAAAGGGAATAGGCATAACTCATCATTTATAGATGTATCAGATTTCACTCCTCTGGCCAGAAACAGAAAACAATTCAAAAAGTAATTTCTCCATCTCAGCAGATGGCTAATGAGGGAACATACAAAATAAACTACATTGCAGATCAGGGTTTTTTTTTCCTCATTCATCTTGGTGCTGACAAAATAGTTGGAAATGACTTTCAGATGTTATCCAGAGAGATAGTATATCTCACCAGGCACTCCAATGCAAACAAGATGTTCTCCGCCGCTTTCTAAACAAGAGGCAAGTTACTTCCAGCGGTGAGGGCGGTGGACATGGAAGGATCTTCCAGGTCTAACCAAAGGACAATGCAGTCAAACCAATCAAATCCACACCCAAAACACTAATGAAAATAATGCCAGTACCACAGACTGCAAGCCTCTCTCACCCCATCTCTCACTACAATAATTCCCTTATTCTCTATCTTCTTTGGATAATCCCCACTGTGGCAATTTTCCATGTGCACCCTAGTGTAGGAACACTCCATCTTCTTTCACAGGTAGATAACAAGACCTGTGAAAAATCTGAATTGATTAGCAGGGATCCAGGCAGAACTCCACAGATGTTATTAATGTAAAAATAAACGTGTAGGTTAAACAGGAACAAAATCATTCCATTGGAAAGGTCTGATAGAACCCATTAGTAAAAATCAGATGGTTTATATGGAATGAGAATCCATATATGCTGGAACATACTATTTTTTGTACTTTTTATTTTATACTTTTTTTAATAGAACTACTATCGTAGTTTTATCCAGAACTTTTCCAAGCTGGTTGCGCCCCTTACTGCACTCACTCATAAGGGGGCAAACATCAAAGCCTGGCCTTTAGAGGCTGTAGAGGCCTTTCAGGCTCTCAAAGAATCCTTCCTATAACAACCTTGCCTCCGACATCCTGATCCCAGACGTCCATTTATAGTAGAGGTTGATGCCTCCGCTGAAGGAGTAGGAGCTGTCCTGAGCCAAAATAATGCATCTGGAACGTCTCATCCGAGCTCTTATTTCTCTTTAAAGTTTTCTCCAGCTGAACGCAATTATTCCATTGGTGACAAGGAACTTCTAGCTATCAAGCTCGCGTTCAAGGAGTGGCGACAGTGGTTGGAAGGGGCACAACACAGTATCACTATTTTCACGGACCATAAGAACTTGGTATATCTCCAACAAGCTCAATGCTTGAACCCGTGTCAGGCTCGCTAGGCGCTTTTTTTCACACGTTTCAACTTTGAACTGCGATATCGACCCCCTAACAAGAACATCAAGGCTGACACATCCCGATCTTTCTCCAATGTTGCCATTGAGGAGCCAATCCAAAATATTATTGACTCAGCTCGCATTATCCTCTCCACAACGTTCACGGTCCCACCTGGCAAGACTGTGGTGCCTAAGAGGCTTTGTAATAAAGTATTAAAATGGGGACACAATTCTCAGTTAGCCGGGCATCCGGGAAGAGTTCGAACGCAAATGCTCCTACAACAATATTATTGGTGGCCCGACATGCATAAAGACATTCGAGCATATGTGGATTCTTGCCCAACTTGTGCACAACACTAGATTCCTACTGGGAAGACTTGGGGACTTTTACAGCCATTACCTATTCCCCAAAAGCCCTGGACACATATTTACACAGATTTTATTGTGGATCTTCTGCCATCTGAGGGCAATATGGTAATATGGGTAGTAGTAGATCGATTCTCAAAAATGGCCCACTTCATCCCTCTACCCTCCCTCCCATCTGCTCCTCGCCTGGCCCAACTGTTTATGCTCCATATCTTCCGTCTCCATGGTCTCCCACAGCATATCGCATCTGATCACAGCCCTCAATTCACGGCCCGTTACTGGCTCAATCTTTGTAAGAAGTTTAGCATTTCTCTGGACTACACCACTGCGTTCCATCCACAGGCAAACAGACAGGCGGAACGTACAAATCGTACATTAAAACAATTTCTTAGGATGTACGTCAACTCCCGCCTTGTCAGAGGCTCCTGCTGTGGCAGCCAGTGACCGACCTCCTTGCCAAAGTTGTAGCAACTTGGAACCGGCAACCACTTGTTTCCCTGGATCATCGAATACCGCTTGACGATTGGGCATCGCTTCTCTCGTGGGCTGAGTTCTCTCACAACTCGCATGTCTGCACCTCAACGGGGACCTCTCCGTTCCAGATTATATTTGGACGACACCCCAGGTCACCTCTACCTTTACCCTTACTGGTGCCATTACCGGCAGCTCAGCTTACCGCAGTACAGTTGCAGCGGCTCTGGATTCACACCCAGCACATGCTCCGGAAAGCTGTTCACACCGCCAAGACATTTGCTGACAAGCATTAGCGACCGACTCCATGGTTTCGTCCAGGAGAAAAAGTGTGGCTTAGCACCCGGCACATCCGGTTGAGAGTTCCTTCCATACTATTGGACCCACGTTATATTGGACCTTTTCCAGTACTGCAACAGATTGGTCCTGTGACTTACCAACTCCGGTTGCTGGCTACCTTGAAGATCCATAACTCCTTCCATATGTCCCTTCTGAAGCCATTGGTCCTCACTTGGCCTTCCTGGAAAGTTCCCGGAAGTTCCACTACATAGGGCTGAGGAAGAGACCATATACCGAGTACAGGAAGTTCTGGATGTCCGGAAACAAGGCAACACCTGGGAATACCTTCTAGCATGGGAGGGATTCGGACCTGAGGAGAATTCTTGGGAGCCTGCTAAGAATATACTGGATGTCTCTTCTCACAAACTTTCATGCTGAACACCCTGGAAAACCCAAGCCTTCTAGGGGGAGGCCTAAAGGAGGGGGTACTATTAGGGCCGCTGGCTGCGGTGGCCCGCATCCGGGGCTGGGTGTCATGGCTGCCGGCCATGGCAGACCGTGACCAGGGTCAGGCCGGCAGCCGTGGCGATACTAATCTTACCCAAGGCGTCGGGCTTGTCAGAGGCTCCTGCTGTGGCAGGCAGCCTTCTCTTTTGCCTTCTTCGAGGCCACTGCCGCTGCCAAGGAAATTGTAATGGCTCCCCCCTGGACTCCTCCCTCTAGTTCCTGTATTTAAGGCAAGGTCTGATACTCAGACTTTGCCTTGGTATTGAGGCTCTGTGCTTGGTTCCTGTGTTCTGTGTTCCGGTATTTGCTCTGTTCTTCGTCCTGCTTCTGCTCCTCCACTCCGTTGGATTGATTCTTTGGCTTCTGACCTTCGGACCAGCTGTGGTGATTCTCTGGCATTGACTTCGGATTGGCTTTGGACCCTTCTCCTGTGTTGCTCCTGGACTGGCTTCGGACCACTCTCCCGTCTGTTCCTGGACCAGCTCTCAATCTCTCTTTGGACTTCAACCCTCGGACCGGCTTAGGACTATCCTTCGACTTCTACGCCCGGACTGATTACAGCCTGCTGGAGGCACCAGCCATCTGGAACCTACAATCTGCAGGAGGTACCTGCCTCCAGACTATCTTCAGTCTCCAGGGAGTCTCCTACGTCCCAGCGGCCGGGTCCCTACGGGCTCCTCCTGGGGGATCACGAGCTTCCAGGGTGAAGCCTTCATTCAACATCTACATCATCAGGCCTTGCCATCCGACAGTAGAGACCGAAGAGGGTTGACTCCCTTTTTGGTAGCGCTGACTCTACCTCGGAACAGGGGTCCACTTTCTGATCAATAACATTTCAAGGGTTGGAAGATAACAATATGGTCCTGAATAAAATGGCATAATTGCACAAAGGAGAAAAAGTCAGTAGGGTTGAGAAGGTAAGATTTTTGTAGTTCGTCAAAACTGTGTAAGCATTTGGTGGCTGAGGAGAACATTTGATATATAAAGACCAAACCCTTAGCTTTCCACCTATGAAAGGTCCAATTCTCCATCCCTGGTCGGAAGATCACATTATCTGCCATAGTCAATAAGGGTGAAAGTCTCTGAGGGTGGCCAACTATTTTGCGTAGGTGGAGCCAGGCTTTTCTATAGGTCTGGAAAAGGATCTGGTGCCCTAATAAGTCTGGCAAGCTGTTGTTTTCTATCTGTATCAGATGATTGAGGGAACGCACCTGAAACCATGGAAGTAAATAGGAGGTCGGTAGGAAATGAGAGGATCCCGTAAGCATGTCCTTGATGTAGCAAAGAATACAAGTCAGGTTGTATAGCCTCCAGTTGGGACAACCCAAACCTCCCAGAGCAATAGGTTGCATCAAAATTTTAATAGAGATTCTGTCCTGCCATTCTTCCAATAAAATGTTTTTAAACATTTTTCTATTAATTTACAATCCCGAGTATTCAGCCAAAGAAGCGCCATTTGAAAATGATATAGCCACTTTGGGAAAAGCATCATTTTCACCAGTTGAATTCTGCCCATCAAAGACAGGAGGAGATCCTTCCATTGTGTTACAGCTTTCACCAACCCATCTGTTAAAGGGGTTATATAGAGGGAGCCTAGATTGACAGGAATTTTGACCCCTAGATATTTCATAAAGTCAGTAACCCATTTTAAGGGAAAAATCCCCTGCCAGCCAGTTTGTACTTCCCACTCACATCCATGGCTTCTGATTTGTCTTGGTTTTTCTTCAGACCTGTAAACTGACCAAATTGTTGCAGCAGGTCCAATAGGGCCATTAAAGATTCCTGTGGTTTAAACAGGAAGACCAGTACATCATCCGTGAAGGAAGCTATCATAAAAACCACAGCTTGTAGCTGGGGCAGGCCTCTGAACCCATGACTAGAAGGGTCGGCCTCTATATTCCTCAGTAAGGGATCTATAGAGAAGATATAGAGGAGCATGGATAAAGGACAGCCCTGCCTTACTCCACACTGCAGATGAATTTCTCCTGAGTTACAACCATTAGAAATTATCAGAGACACAGGGGTATGATAGAGCATTTGGATATACTGTAAAATTGGTCCTCGAAACCCAAATCTTCCCAAAACAGAAAAGAGATTTGACCACGAGACCCGGTCAAATGCTTTTTCAGAGTCAAAGCCAATTGCTAGGGCTGGGGTGCTATGAGTTTGATATAGTTTCATAGCGGTTAGTAGTTTAATAATACGGGTGTGGCTGTCCTCCCTTTCAAAAAGCTGACTTGAAGGTAGGAGACTAGAAGATGTAAGATCATGTTTAACCTGTTGGCTAAGACCTTCGCCAGGATTTTTTAAGACGCAGTTTAAGAGGGAAATGGGTCAGTAAGAGGAAGGGAGGAGGAGATCTTTGCCAGGTTTACTAAGTACTGTAATATGAGCTCTGTGGAAATCTTGAGGGAAATAATTGAGCTCTATGGCGTTTTTATAATAATTTGTTAACGGTTCCAAAATATGCCTCTTCAAAATGTTATAAAATGTTATAAGAATGTTATAAAATGTTATAAGAAAGACTGTCAGGTCTGGGGGATTTCCCTGTCTTACTAGAGAGAATAACCTGAAGAATTTCTTGCGACTGGAGAGGTCTATTTAAGTAGATTCCCCCCCCCCCCCCCCCTTTCTTGTCCGGCTCTTATTCCCTAGAAAAGCTCTCCACTGTATTTTTGCCTATATGTAGATTAAATTCTCGGTATATTGTGTTACTTATAAGTCAATGATATCTATTTTATTTAAAAAAAAAAAAATTGGTTCCAGTTGCTAAGTTGATTGTTAAGCATTCTGCATGTATTGCTCCGTTTAATATCTCATTGTAAAGCCTGTTGCTGAATTATTGTTTGCTGTAAACCGAGGTGATGTGCTATACGTGCCGTGGTATATAAAAATCTCCAAATAAATAAATAAATAGTCAAGATGGGACTGAGAAAGTTGTGGAAGGGTTAAACTCTTAAAAAAAAAATCTCCCCCCTATATCCTTCTGGGAAATCATTTCCATACAACTCTTGATAGAAACTCTGAAACACCTTACTAATTTCCAAGTTAGAAGTGACAATAGTATCTTGGGAAGTTTTCATCCGGGTTATGGCAGTTTTAGGCCTGGTCATTCGGACCATATTGGTCATATATTGGCCTGCTTCGTTCCATGTTTGAAAAAATTGAATTCCCCCATCTGTAAAGATTTATGGGCCCTAGTATGTAATAAGGTATTAAGACATTCTAACGTAGAGTAGTACACCCGGCGATGCTCTGTGTAGGGTGACGGGGTAGTTCTGTTTTGTCTCTCTGCAGACAAGTTTCCAGCTCTAAGATGGAGGCGTTTAGCTTTTTATTGCGGCTGAAAACATAAGAGATGATTTCCCCTCGCAAAACTGCTTTGCTAGCCTTCCAGAACAATTGCGGGGAGTCTACATGTTGATTGCAAGTGTTGAAAATGGAGATTGTCTTTAAGATAGCAGGGAAATTTCCAGATATAGCCTATGGGCTTATGATTGCGCAACAGCCAGTCAATCCAAATTATTGAATGGTCAGACAGTGCTGCTGGTCCAATCTCTGCTGACAGAATCTCACAAAATGCCTCACGAGAAAGAAGTAAATAATCTATATGTGAAAGGGTTGAATATGCTCTGGATATATGAGTGAATCCCTTCTCCGGATGGAGGCAGCGCCAAATATCTAGAAGCCCTAACTGTGTACAGAGATAAGCTACCCCTTTCCTCGAGTGACTGGCTGCTGGAGGCCCTTGTAGGGATCTATCTAATAGTGGTTCATGAAGATGATTAAAATCACCCGTCACAATCATCTTGCCTTGCTGATGCTCTATCAATAAATGTTCAATATGCTGAAGAAATCGGTGAGAATAAGTGTTAGGAGTGTAAAGGTTACAGATAGTAACCAATTCCCCATTCCATTTGCCTTTCAAAGCAATATAGCGCCCCTCCGGATCTTGAATAGAGTTAAGGACTGCAAAGTCAGTCTCCCTGTGCACTAATATTGCTACTCCCCCTTTCTTCTTTTGTGCTGCTGAGTAAACACAGATGTCTACCCAGTCACGTTTCAACTTTTGACTTTCTTGGTCTGCGAGGCGGGTCTCTTGAAGACATGCGATCTGGGCTTTATATCTGCAAAGTTGCTGGAGAATTTTTTTTCTTTTTATAGGGGAGCCTAGACTATTAATATTCCAGGAAATAAGTCTATGCATTAGTATATGGTCCGGTCTGGCTATCTTTCGCTCAATATGGAGATAGGACTATAGTGGAGTGGGAGCCCCAGCCTGACCCCACTACCTTACAGATGGGAGAAGAAAGGATATGACTTTTAATATATGAGGGGTCTGTGCCCCCCAGGTCAGCAGCATTCATCTGAGATAATGATAATTTATCAGAGTAACAAAAAATGTTTCTCTTTGCCGATATACAAAGTGTGAGCATTTTCCTAAAATTGTCATAGGAATGTCAGATTAAACTGAACAAGTGTCGCAATAGTATAAAAAAAACCCACTTGCACTGTGGAAAGCTCCCCCATATAACTCTTTCCCCCCTTTCCCACCCTGTCCCTCCCCATCCCCCCACCCTCCCCAATTCTTCCAAAACGCTCCCTTCCAACATGAAGGGTTAGAGGTCATGAGTCTCATGTGACCAGGTACCTTGCCCCTGTATAGCCTGGATACTTTGCACACCACATTTACAATAAATGGAATACTTAAAGGTACACTTTCCCGGCCCTTCAGAGGGCTCATAGCAACTTCTACGCATTTCAGACAGAGCCTCCATGACCATAAAAACTCTAAACAAAACACAAGAGGAAAAAACAAGAAGTTATTGTGCACCCTTGTCATGTAAACTCGCAGTGATGCTAATCCAGAGGGATGTAGCATATGTCATTCCAGATAGATTTTAGGTTTCCTTGACTCAGCAGTGACCTGAGTATGCTGAAGAATTCAAAAAATCCGTCTGTGGGAAGATTCTCAGAAATTTCAACCACTGGTCTAGACAGCTTGCAGAGTCGTCTTCCCGAAGATCAGGTGGAAAGGGGAAAAACTAATTGAATTCCAGTAATGGGCGAGTCGGATGCTGTGCTTGTTAAAAGTAGCAATAAGCAAAAGTCAATAGAGTAGATGACATCAATGTAATTGCTATGGGGTATTATGCCATCAGCAAACTAACATCTCTCCGCCTAACAGTAGTAACTGTTGAATGATTAATAGTCTTTACGAGGCCTGCGTACCGAGCACTCCATTCGGGGTACATAGAGTTCCACATTAAAATGCTGATACACCTCCCGTTAGTAAGAATAAAGTCTGAGACATAAAAAAGAAAGAAATGGGATTTAGGGAACCTCACATTTCAAAAGCTGGCCATTCATGCTCATTGTGTCACAGTGAGTAAGAGCTCATCAGGACAAGGACGCCAAGAATTCCCAGGCCTCCATCACTGTGTCGGATAGCTTAGATTGGCCTTTGTGCCTCAATTTAGCAGGAAAAAGCAAGGCAAACTTAATATGCTTTTAAGAAGCCTCACACATGGGGGAATAGCTTCGGTGCAGTTGTGAGACCCCCGCTAAATAATCCTGAAAAATACGGATTTTCTGCCCTTTATAGAAAATATCAAACTTTTTCCAGTAAGCTTGTATAATTAATTGTTTGTGAATAAAATTGAGAATTTTAATAATTACAGTACTAGACCTCTGCGCGCCATCTCTTCGAGAACCCATGCGGTGGGTACATTCCATCACCAGCTGCTGGGCGAGATCTGGGAGGCCCAGCTCCTCCGTGAGCCACCACTCCATCATGTGGGTGAGATTTCGGTCTTCAACCATCTCAGGAAGACCCACGAGATGTAGATTGGAACGTTGTGATCTATTTTCAAGATCATCCAGTTTTTCGGTATGTACAGCGAGCCGTTTCTCCAGAGAGACCAGTTTGGTTGCGGTTGCTGTGGCATCATCTTCTAGTAGAGAGATGCGCTCTTCGGCATGGTCGATACGGGGATGAAGTGTTACGGGCTGAAGGCTTGGGGGCCTTCGGATTCTGTTACGAGAGTGTCCTCCACGCTGCTGAAGAACTGAGGGTTTGGAGGCCTCGAGTTCTGTTGCGGGTGCGAGGAATGCAGTCGCCTCTAGAGCAGGTGGTGTGAGCCCTTGGGCCATGGCGAGACTCAGGGAGGAACCCCAAGCCACACCGCAGGAGGTGAGCCGGTGCAAGCATGGAGAGATAGGCAAGGCAAAGCTGAAACAAGGACTAGAGGACAGGGTCTGACCCTCAGCCGGACCTGCACGCCCACGGCAACCAACTACGCAATGTTGATTGATGAACGGTCCTCCGACTGTTCCAAGCCCTTTCGGACCTGCCGCTGGGTAACGGCATTGGGCAGCAGGCCGGACAGAGGACGAGGGCAGACAGAGTCCTTTGAACACAGAAGACATCATAGAGGAGGGCTGAAGCGAAGACATCATAGACAAGGGCTGAAGCGAAGACATCATATACGAGGGCTGAAGCAAAGACATCATAGACGCTGAGACAAGCAGGAATGTGGAGGGATATGACAATGGCACTGTCCCTCAGGCCACCCTACGCTACCAGTACAACTGGTCAAGTCACGGACCACCCTGCCCTACACCTGCAGAAGCGGGACCAGCGCAGGAAAGGTAAAGCGCTGCACAAGCAGTCTGAAGAGGGTTGCTGCACTCCTGGCAGCCTAAAGCAGGTTGAAACATCAGGAACTAGAACAGGAACAAACATCTAGGAACATCTGGAACCAACATCAAGGAAACAGGCAGAGACACAGGACAGGGAGCCATCAAGACAAGCGAGACCACGGAAGACCTGGATCGAGGAGAAAGCACAGACGACTGTGGAACCCAATCCGTAGTCAAACAGGAACTGAAGTGAAAGTCCTTTTATACTGCTGTAATCAGGCAACTCCCTGGGAGGAGTTCACCTGGACCACCACTCACAGGCCCTATAACTGAGGTGGAGAGCTGCGGGCCAGCCCCTAGGGAGAAGGACGTGGCCGAACCAGGAAATCCAAACACAGCCAAGCAGGTCACAGGCAAGCCTCAAGAACAGCGAGGCCTCCCAGGCCCTGGAGCAAGTCCTGGATAGAGTGCAGGCGAGGCCCTGGCTTCGGAGTGGCCTCCGGAAGAGAAGGTAAGATGCCTCCTGTGGCGCAGCTACAGGAGGGATCGTAACATGAAGCTCAGTTAGGGCCCTCTGCATCGCTGACAATTGTGTGGAGATCCCTGTAAGTTTCTCGTCTAACACTGCCAAGACAATTGACTTCATGTAAGTTAATAAAGATGATTTTGTTTCAGCTAACATGGTGTCCGGGCGTTCTTCACTTCCCGGCGAACCTGATCCCATTGCCATTTTGTGGTCGACTCCTTGCAACTTTTCTTTTTCTTTTTACCTCCTTTCAATGTCATTTCTGGTGGCGATTTATTCTTGTAGTGAACGAAGGACATGAATTCCAGCTGTTTTGCTGTATGCAGGGTCCTAGAATACATGCAATGTGGCAGATTAGTAGGGATTTGAGAGGTGAGGTACCCAGAGCTTGGATAGACAAGTCTACCCTCGCTCACCACATCACGTGACCTTCCCAGTATTCATTTTATACCATTTCTTAATTTTTCACAAAATGTTTTCACAATATGGTACCTGTTTCGCAACTCTTTTAAACATTTATACAAATTCCTCCTTTTGAACAGTATATCTATAGATATTTTCTGTCTTTAAGGGCTATAATGGCTAATTGCAAAATGAAATTTGTAGCACCAAATTAAGGGGTAGATTTTCAGTCTCGGCGCGTACGTGTACTTTTGTTGGCGCTCCAGGCACAAACAAAAGTATGCGGGATTTTAGTAGATACACGTGGAGCCGCGCGTATCCGCTAAAATCCCTGGATCGGCGCGCGCAAGGCTATCGATTTTGTATAGCCGGTGCGCGCTGAGCCGCACAGCCTACCCCCGTTCCCTCCAAGGCCGCTCCGAAATCGGAGCGGCCTCGGAGGGAACTTTATTTTGCCCTCCCCTCACCTTCCCCTCCCTTCCCCTACCTAACCCACCCGCCCGGCCCTGTCTAACCCCCCCCTTACCTTTGTCGGGGGATTTACGCCTCCCGGAGGGAGACGTAAATCCCCGCGCGCCAGCGGGCCGCTGCGCGCTGGGACGCAACCTGGGGGCGGATACAGAGGACGCGGCCACGCCCCCGGTCCGCCCCGGGCCGTAACCACGCCCCCGGACCCACCCCCAAAACACTCCCGACACGCCCCCAAAACGCCGCGACGACCGGGCCCGCCCCCGACACGCCCCCTCCGAAAACCCCGGGACTTACGCGAGTCCCGGGGTCTGCGCTCGCCGGTAGGCCTCTTTGAATGTAGGCATACTGGCGCGCAGGGCCCTGCTCGCCTAAATCCGCCCGGATTTGGGCGGATTTAGGCGAGCAGGGCTCTGAAAATCCGCCCCTATGTCTCATACATGATTCCAATACTTCCTCAATTATCTGAATGCCTCAATCTGTGGTACAATTGTGTATAATTAATTTATATCCATATTTATTTATTTGGTGCTTTTCTATACCGGCATTCATGATACAATCATATCATGTCGGTTTACATGGAACGGGGGTACAATAACCTTAGATATTAACAAAGCGAAGAGAAGCTACTAGATGCCAATCACTAATGTCCCCTTTGTTGTCTCCCACTAGATTTATAAAATGTGATGTGCCTCTAATAAAAGATGGAATTTTTGGACACAAATGGTCTCAAAAATCGATCATCAAAAATAGATATAGGTTCTGTTTTAGATTGAGGCACTACATATATATCTGGCAAACTTTAGGTCAGCCCTATGGTGTGATCACAGTTAGCCACATAGGTTAAACAGCTAACTCCAATTAACTTATGTAGCTAACTCCGGCCCTCCCTGAAACACCTCCTGGCTGCTCCTGAATTATATAGCTAGAATTATAGTAGCTCAAATTTAGCCGCATACAGCTTCAAATATCACCGCTTTGCCATTTAGATGCAGAAACATTTTGATTGAGTTCTTGATCCAGCCTTCATGGAAGGAGAACAGATCTTTTAGATGGAGGATTTATTGGGCTAATCTGTTAAATCCTATTATTGTTGCTCATTCTTGATTAAAGATTCTGTTTTATTTCACTATTTTATTGATTGATTGTAACTCACTTTGAGGTTTACTCTAGATGATAAGGCATGCAATAGAAGAATGAATAAATAAAATAGAGTTATGAAAAAGTAAAAATATAATTTTGCCTTAAACTAGAAAACATGTTCGTATCGCTGTAAAATAAGGACAGTTCTGTTGGGAGCCAAGTTTTGGAGCCAAAATAACTATTGCAGCAATACTGAGAGAGAGGCGGTAGGTCAGTACCTCCCCTGGCGAATATTTTGCAGATGAGATGTGGACGAGCAACAGTGCTCCTCTCACAACGTGAAGAAACAATGTTTGCACTGCAGAATGACCCCATGGACAAGGCTGTGCTGGGCTATCTGTGCAGTAAGTACCACAGACGCTGCTTTTCTGTCACTGTTTTTATTAGGAGAGAAGGGGTGAACTATAAAAGAGAATCTGAGAAGCAAAAATGCTGACCCACACAGGCAGGGAGAGACAGATGGGTGGAGCAGACCCTGGTTAATTAATACAATATGCGGGATAGAGAGTTTAGATATGGCACAGAATAGGATGGCAGATAAGGACTATAAGGGCCTATTTAGTCTGTCCAGTTTACTTTCCTGTTGCAGCACTGTAGATGATGCTTCATCTCCAGCTTTATCTTCACTTTTTCACAGCTAAGGATCTTGTGCGTTTTCTTGAATTCAGTTGCCATTTTTTGCCTCCACTACCTTTACTGGGAGGCTGTTGAGTGCATTTATCATCCTTTCTGAGAAGAAATATTTCTAAGATTACTCCTGATTCTACCTCCTTTGAGCTTCATATTATGATCTCTGGTTCTAGAACTTCCTTTCCATTGAAAATTACTTGCCGCCTATGTATTATGTATAGTTTGTGAGGTATTTGAATGGCTCTATCATAATTCTTCTTTCTCCTGTACAGTATACATTTATTACCATTTGAAGTTCTGCCTTTCCTTGGTCCTTAAAGCAGATCACATGCTTAATTCCTTCAGTCTCTTTCCTTCAGGCTTATGATGGAGATGCTGCACAATTGTTGTAGCCCTCCTCTGGACTGCTTCCTCTCTGTTCCTATAAGGTGCAGTCTCTAGAACTGGAAATAGTATTTCTGAGACATTATCACTTTTATTCTATTGGCAGAAGCTCCCTTTGTATCTTAGCATTCCTCTAGTTATTGCCACTGCCTTGTCACACAGTTTTATAACCTTGAGGTCATCAGATATGATCACCTCGAGATCTCACTCCTTTCTGATGCACATCTGTACTCTACCTCATCACCTCCAACCCTCCATCATGCACTGCTCGCATACATTTTCTGCTCTAGCCATTCTCAACTACAAATACAGAAACAAAGTGGCAATGCATGAAATTTTAGAATGTACATAGATGATATTGGTTGCATTTGGGTTTTTAAGTTTTTAATTATCAAAGCATATCATAGTGACTTCAGTAGCATACAGTATGCAGTTTTTGAAATCCAATATTAAAATATATTAATCTCAATGGGCACTCATCAAAAATATGTGAACTTTGCCAAAGCTTCACAGTTTATATTGTCATGAACAGCCCAACAGCAGAGGCTGCCTGAACACAGACCCTGATTGGTTTGGAACTTATTCAACCTCATCTAATAATCTTGTACTGATCAGGAGAAGAAATAGGTTCAGATGGACCTCTGTGAGACATCTTATTTCTCCCAGTGTAACAGAGGCTATTGAATGTACTTGTGTGGGCTTTTTTTCCTGAAAGGAGCCAGGAAAAGATCATCTGGAACTATAAGCAGCATCAGTCTGAACATCTAGGTGTGCTGTGACTATCATAGAAACATAGAAACATAGAAATGACGGCAGAAGGAGACCAAATGGCCCATCTAGTCTGCCCCGCAAATTTTCTCTCTCATACTTATCTGTTTCTCTTAGCTCTTGGTTCTATTTCCCTTCCACCCCCACCTTTAATGTAGAGAGCAGTGATGGAGCTGCATCCAAGTGAAATATCTAGCTTGATTAGTTAGGGGTAGAAGCCGCCGCAATAAGCAAGCTGCACCCATGTTTATTTGTTTTACCCAGACTATGTTATACAGCCCTTATTGGTTGATTTTCTTCTCCCATGCCGTTGAAGCAGAGAGCCATGCTGGATGTGCATCGAAAGTGAAGTATCAGGCACATTTGGTTTGGGGTAGTAACCGCCGTAACAAGCCAGCTACTCCCCGCTTTGCGAGTGCGAACCCTCTTTTCTGGATGTGTGAAGTATCAGTTTTTCTTCTCCCCTGCCGTTGAATCAGAGAACTATGCTGTATATGCATTGAAAGTGAAGTATCAGGCTTATTTGATTTGGGGTAGTAACCGCCGTAACAAGCCAGCTACTCCCCTCTTTGTGAGTGTGAATCCTTTTTTCCACATTTCCTCTTGCTGTTGAAGCTTAGAGCGATGTTGGAGTCACAGTAAGCCTGTGTATGTTTATTTAATAAGGGTATTGACTCCAGGCAGTAGCCGTCAGTCTGGCGAGTCACCCACTCTTCATTGGCAGCCTCTTGACTTTATGGATCCACAGTGTTTATCCCATGCCCCTTTGAAGTCCTTCACAGTTCTGGTCTTCACCACATCCTCCGGAAGGGCATTCCAGGCATCCACCACCCTCTCCGTGAAGAAATACTTCCTGACATTGGTTCTGAATCTTCCTCCCTGGAGCTTCAAATCGTGACCCCTGGTTCTGCTGATTTTTTTCCTTCGGAAAAGGTTTGTCGTTGTCTTTTGATCATTAACACCTTTCAAGTATCTGAAAGTCTGTATCATATCACCTCTGCTCCTCCTTTCCTCCAGGGTGTACATATTTAGATTCTTCAATCTCTCCTCATACGTCATCCGATGAAGATCCTCCACCTTCCTGGTCGCCCTTCTCTGTACCGCCTCCATCTTGTCTTTGTCTTTTTGAAGGTACGGTCTCCAGAACTGAACACAGTACTCCAGGTGAGGCCTCACCAAGGACCTGTACAAGGGAATAATCACTTCCCTTTTCTTACTCGATATTCCTCTCTCTATGCAGCCCAGCATTCTTCTGGCTTTAGCTATCGCCTTGTCGCATTGTTTCGCCGACTTCAGATCATTAGACACCATCACCCCAAGGTCCCTCTCCTGCTCCGTGCACATCAGCCTTTCCCCCCCCATCGAATACAGTTCATTCGGATTTCCACTCCCCATATGCATGACTTTGCACTTCTTGGCATTGAATCTCAGCTGCCATATCTTCCACCACTCTTCCAGTTTCCTTAGATCCCGTCTCATTCTCTCCACTCCTTCCGGCGTGTCCACTCTGTTGCAGATCTTAGTGTCATCCGCAAAAAGACAAACCTTACCTTCTATCCCGTCCGCAATGTCGCTCACAAAGATATTGAACAGGACCGGTCCCAAAACCGATCCTTGTGGTACACCGCTTAAAACCGCTCTCTCTTCAGAGAGAGTTCCATTTACCATCACACATTGTCTTCTGTCCGTCAACCAATTTGCAATCCAGGTCACCACCTCGGCACTCACTCCCAAGCTTCTCGTTTTATTCACCAGTCTCCTGTGCGGAACCGTATCAAAAGCTTTGCTGAAATCCAAGTAGATGACATCGAGCGCTCTTCCTTGATCCAATTCCTTGGTTACCCAGTCAAAAAAGTCAATCAGATTTGTCTGACAGGATCTTCCCCTGGTGAATCCATGTTGCCTCTGGTCCATTAATTCTCCTGACTGTAGATAGTTCACTATTCTCTCTTTCAACAGTGACTCCATTACTTTTCCCACCACCGAAGTGAGGCTGACCGGTCTGTAGTTGCCAGCCTCCTCCCTGTTCCCACTCTTGTGAAGCGGGACCACCACCGCTCTTCTCCAATCTCTTGGTACCACTCCTGTTTCTAGGGATCTATTGAACAGGTCACACAGCGGACCCGCCAGAACATCTCTGAGCTCCCTCAGTATCCTTGGATGAATCCCATCAGGCCCCATGGCTTTGTCCACTTTCAGGTTCTTTAGCTGTTCCCATACATTCTCTTCTGTAAAAGGATTTTCATCTATTCCTCTTCCCTCCAGTTTCTTGTTGTGTAAAGATGGTCCTTCTCATGTACTTCTCATGTACTTCTCATGTACTTCTCATGTACTGGTTCTTCCCGTGATGCCCCTATTTGAGACAAAGTCCATTGGGTGAGTACATGTGTGCTCGGGATCCTGCAAACAAAATTCTATTGGATAAGTCCTGGAACAGAAATAATAGGATTGCACAAGATATGCTCTTTCACAAAAAGCTTTTTGGGGAGCAAGAGTCTTAATCCTAAGGATGTTAGTTGTTTCCATTTTGTACCTTGCAGTAGAGTACTTTGCACCAATCTGATATCAGTCATCACACAGCAAACTCACTGATGGCATGACAAGTTGAAGCCTAGTATGATCTGTTTGGTGGTGATGCCAGAGGATCTCTATCATACAATATGTTGGGGTAGTTTGACTCACAGTAGCAACTTGTAAATTCCAAAATAAACAGGGCAGATGAGTCCTGTATTGTACTGTGGCAGGCTTAGATTGCCATAAATCTGCTCCAGTAGCTTGCTAGTTGCAACTTTGTCAGATATGAGGGTAAACAGGATAAAGGTGCTGGTCAGAGAGTTCCTGAATTGATGTGCATTATCAAGTGTAACCAAATATCAATAAGTTTGTTGTATGACAATTTCAGATTGGTGCACCATACTCTGTTGCAAGGTATGAGATGGCAAGAGCGAATGTCCTTAGGGTTGATGTTCTTGCACCCTATGATGATCCAGCAAGCTTGTTGTGAAAGTCTAGATGTGAAATCCTAGGACTTCTATTCCAGCACTAACCCAATTGAACTTTGTCTCCAAGATCCTGATTATATATGTTCACAATGGACTCTACCTTAATATACAGGTATCATGGATAGAACTAGGATATTTGGCCACCATATCCATCACTAGCTGGATACTTAGATTGTGATGATGCTTATCATTCTCATAGATGATACCCAGCTCCTTAGAGGAACCAAGTCCATGTGAATACAACTGATAGCTTGTTTCCCCAATGTGATAAAAGCTCTCTCATAGAAACCCATTTGAACCTCCCTCCTCTCCTGCACAGTACAGAGATACTGATGTAGTCCACCATGTATACTAAAAATAGTTGACAGATCAGAGGACAGAAAATTGATGCCAGTTGTATCTTCTGCTACCCTCTGGAAAGAGCCAAAAGAGGGGTAACTCAGAGCTGTCATCACTTTCATTTCAACAGATAAGCTGTGACTGATGTACTCTACATAGGAAGTTAGGCATCCATGTAGCGATCATTTTCTTTAAAACAGAAATAAAAAGTGCTGGGTGGGGGCTAGGTTCAGTGAGTTTGGCCCTGAAGACAGATGGTGGCAGATTGCCATTGTTCTAAAAGGTACTGAGTTGGTGAACCGGTGTTGCACTGCATCCATGCGACGTATTACTGATCTGGCAGTTAAGTTCTGGCCAACCTGAATCTTCACAAGCACGTTCTATCAGCTGCTCTAAATCTACCCTGGGGAGAAATCTTCTTCAGTGGCAAGCACAGTATCTCCTTCAATGGGCTCAAAAGGGAAACTGCATTCTTTGTGCCATCAAGTTGCAGCTCAAATGTTCATCCATCTTAGCTCGTCTAAGTAAAAAGTCCAACCCTTTTCTTCTTTATAAAGGCCACTAGTAATTGCAAGAAATGAACACAGGAGGTATTTCAGTTGTTTCAAATGAGCAAACAAGTGCTTGGTTCATTTAATAATGTTTAATGCACCATTTTTCAGCGGTTCTGCAAACTATAAAACTGCTGGCAGCATGTGTGAAAGCATTATGATGAGAAGAGCAAGCAAAGCTACCACTGTTAACTCGCTGCTGCTCCTCCAGCTAGCTCTCCTAGCCTGATATTGGAATATGTGATACAGAGAAAGCAGTCCTGCCTCTTTAAAAATTCCAAGAAAGGTTTCCAAAACAGGACCTTCACTGATCTTTCATTATCTATGGGATGAAATATGAAAGAGTGAAAGGCATAAAGGCAGGGCTGCAGCAAGGTGTGGGCAAGCATTGTGACTGCCATGGGTGCCAAGCCAGGGGAGGGCCATACTGCCCTACTGAATCAGTCTGCAAGCCTGTGAGTCTGGCGGCGGTAGCCATCTTGCCCAGGTAAGCGGGAGGAGCCGTGAATAAGGTGAGGCAAACGGGGTGAAGACATCTAGGACCGATGGACACAACACAAACCTGTACAGGAGGTCCCTGAAGATCTCATTCATGAGACGCTGGAAGACAGCGGGGGTATTACATAGCCCGAAGAGAATGACTATGTATTCATAATGGCCATCCCTAGTATTAAATGCTGTCTTCCAGATGTCATCAGGTTGAATGCGAACTAGATTATACGCACCTCTCAAATCCAACTTGGAAAACACTCTGGCGCCTTCGAGACGATCGAAAAGTTCACTGATAAGGGGTAGCGTATACCGGTCCTTATGCATTATAGCGTTGAGGCCCCGATAGTCAATGCAAGGGCAAAGTCCACCATTCTTTTTCTTCACAAAGAAGAACCCCGCTCCTGCGGGCGAATCGGATGGTCTAATAAACCCCTTCTCCAAGTTTTCTTTTATGTACTCTGACATAGCCTGAGTCTCAGGCTGTGACAAGGGGTAGGTTCTGCTTTTGGGAGGCGTAGTGACCAGCAGTAGTTCAATAGGACAGTTGAACTTACGTAATGGAGGCAAGGTGTCTGCCTTTTGTTTTGAAAACACATTGCTGAATTCCACATAATGGGGAGGCAGACCAGGAAGCGTAGTAGGCTTCAAAACCGGCATCACGGGAGACACTGGCTGGAGACAAGTAGCTTGGCATTTGGGACCCCACTGTACCAACTGCAGGGATTGCCAATCGAACTGGGGTTTGTGAATCTGGAGCTAAGGCAACCCCAGAATTCCAGATGCGTTGAGAGTTTCAACACGTAGAAGGATATCTCAAAGAGCTTTCAATTTAAGTGACAGAAGGAGACAGAGTGACATACTCCAGGTCACAAGGAGTATCAGTGGGGGAAGCAGGCTTTGAACCCTGGCTTTCCTGGTTCCCAGCCTTTCGTGCTAACTACTAAGCGCTGCCTCTAGTTAGAAGTAGATTTTCAAAACAATCTATCCACCTAATTATGGAGTTAGACAACTAGATTAGAGTTTTTGGAACATTATCATCACTGAGCAGTTAAATATCGCCTCCAGTATTCACCAGACAACTATACTTAGCCATTCAGAGAGTTGGGTCTGGGAGGTAGGGGAACTTCTCCGGCTCGTGCACATTTTCAGCATGTTAGGAAGACTTATGCAGCTATCCCAGCAGGTAGAAGAGAGTCATCTATGTGACTGGATTTAGGAGAATTTTAAGCTGCAACGTAGTCTGCTATGATTGTCACTAAGCAGCTTAATGAAAATTATTCCCAATGAAGCAGCTATTTAAAAAAACCTGAAAGTTTCTAAATACAGACACCTAAGTAAGGAACCTAGTGCTGAATTTCGGTGCTAAACACCTGATAGTCCCTGATAGTCCCCCCCCCCCCCCCATAGCCACCCATTTTTTAAGATCCTAAACTTAGGAGCCTTGTGAAAGGAGGTCAATATTCAAAGCCATTTTTAGAGAGATAACTCACAAGTTACCCATCTAAATGGAAAGTTTTTGAATAAAGAGTCACTTGTCTGTCTAGATTTTAGCTAGATAAGGTTATTATCCAGCTAAATGGAGCTGGATAAAAAATAAAAATAAAAAAGGAAGAATTCTGGGGGCATTTCAGGGAGGAGTTAAGTTATCTGGCTAACATCCAATTATAGCTAAAAATCAGCTAAGTTAACCAAATAACTTTAGAACCGCTCTGAAGCAAATGGCCAGATAATCTGCTACGTAACTAGAAACCTTGGAAAGATGTCCAGTTGACTGGCACTCCTATAGTTAAAAAACCAAAAACCCAAACCCTAAACTGTGGGATTCGCATAAACCCACCCCCATTAATCTTTTAAATCTCTGCTGCCAGGGCCCCCTTACCCTTCCAAAAGAGAAAGAACCCTAATAATGCCATCCTTCCCCGTTCCCCCTCCCCCATGCCTCTATCGCAACCCCTGTTGCTGGCCTGGGATCGCAGTGCAATGTGACCCCAGGCCCTTCCAGCAGCCAGGAGGAGAGGGTAGGCACTTGGGGAGGGGGAGAGAAGCCCATACTTCTCTGGGGAGGGCGGAGCGGAGGAAAGGTTGGCAGCATCACTAGCGGTCTTTCACTGGGGGAGGTTCTGGCAGCAGGGATTTAAAAGATCAGTGGTGGTGGGGATGGGTATTTGGGAACCAGGCCATGAGGCCTGCGGTTTAGTTTTTTTTATTTATATGAATCCTCACTCGAGCGGGAGCACTTTTGTGATCTCTAATTTTTCTACGGGTTATTAAGTCCGTCAAAGCCTTGCAGGCTTATGATTAGATAAGTATTTTTTGTATATAAATGATTAAGAAATTATTTTAAAAATCAGTGTTGAAGGGAGTCCATGGGATTTAACAAATAAAAACGAATATAAGATGTGATGTTTGAACTGGTATATATTATGTATGTTTTTATTTGTAAGCCACCCCGAACTTCGGAGGGTGCGGGAAATAAATACTTTTACATAAATAAATAAAACGTAACCTTAAATGCTTACTTATGATACAGTTTGCAGCCCCTTGCAAGGAAGAGACTGTGGATTACTCTTCTGAGCACTGTTACTATCTGATACCAAGTTCTTGATAAGTTCATTTGAAATGAGTTATGGATTGATTTTGCACTTTTTTGCATTTTTGCAGTATTTGTTGATGTTATATTAGGTGTTTTGCTCTTTTTTCTTCATTAACTATAGGAGCACCACTTAACTGGATATCCTCAAAAAATATCTGGTTAAGTGGCAGATTATCCAGCTACTCATGGACAGATAACTTTTCATCCAACTGGACATATTCAAAATCTGATTGGTTAGGTTTAAAGTTATCTAGCTCCAGTTAGCCAGATAACTAATCAGGGGGATATTTATCCCCCTGAATATCCAGGACAAGTTATCCAGATAACTTATCTGCTCGCTATATTACTGAATATTGGGCCATAGGAGCCTAATTTTAGGGACTCAGCCCTAGTAAATTTTCAACAAGGCCAATTTAGCATACTAATTCCCAAAGTTAGGGCCTCATTTTCCAATATCGCAGTGGTAACGCATGAGGGGGCGTGTCCCATGCAAATAAGGCATTTTTCGTGCAGTGGGGAAACATCGCGTCACGCGATGTTTTCGCCATTTGCGGAAATGGCGAAAACATCGTGCACCGCGATAAAACAACCAATGAATCTTCACAGTACACAAAACTGTCCCAAACAGCCTATTTCCACTCTTAGGTGCTGCAGACAGAGAGAGAGAGAGAGAGAGAGAGAGAGAGAGAGAGAGAGAGAGAGAGAGAGAGAGAGAGAGAGAGAGAGAGAGAGAGAGAGAGAGAGAGAGAGAGAGAGAGACTTGCTATAGTGCCTATGCCCTAGACAGGTATTTGTATCCCTATCGGAGGGCCACCTAGTAACTCGAGGTGGGGATTAGATATGAGCGTAGGGGGTTGGGGGCCACTTTCACATTCAACATGAGACATACGGAAAGAACAGTGGTCTCTAGTGAAGATTTGCTGGCCGTCGGAGTGAGGAAACTCACTCCAAGAAGAGATTTGGGCAACATTCTCTCAACCTAGCTTGATGGACACTCTACCTGGGCAACAACAAGCTAGGTTGAGAGAACGTTGCCCAAATCTCTTCTTGGAGTGAGTTTCCTCACTCCGACGGCCAGCAAATCTTCACTAGAGACCACTGTTCTTTCCGTATGTCTCATGTTGAATGTGAAAGTGGCCCCCAACCCCCTACGCTCATACCTAATCCCCACCTCGAGTTACTAGGTGGCCCTCCGATAGGGATACAAATACCTGTCTAGGGCATAGGCACTATAGCAACTCTCTCTCTCTCTCTCTCTCTCTCTCTCTCTCTCTCTCTCTCTCTCTCTCTCTCTCTCTCTCTCTCTCTCTCTCTCTCTCTCTCTCTCTCATGTTGTGTGCAGCACCTAAGAGTGGGAATAGGCTGTTTGGGACAGTTTCATTGTTTTATCGCGGTGCACAATGTTTTCGCGATTTGCGAATCAATTTCCGCAAATGGCGAAAACATCGCGTCACGCGATGTTTCCCCGCAGCACGAAAATACCTTATTTGCATGGGACACGCCCCCTCATGCGTTACCACTGCGATATTGGAAAATGAGGCCCTTAGTTATAAAATTTCTACCCATTGAGCTACAAGTCTTAGTGGGTAACAGAAAATACACACATAAAATACAATCAAACAGCAATGAACACCTAAACATATCATCATGCAATACAATAAAAGCCAAAACGAAATAAAGTGGCTGCGTAACTAAGCTTAGAGGGTCCTAGAGTGCAATCAAATTTTTCTTTTGGTGAAAGCTATGGCAAACAGATGAGTTTTAAAATGTTTCCTGAAGCTAGGCAGATCGCTTTGAGCTCTGAGCTCCTCTGGCAGTTCATTCCATAGGATCGGACCAGATATACTAAACATACATTCTCTGGGGGAAGCTAGGTGAGCATGTTTCATCGTAGACACTTCAAGGAGGTGCTGAGATGAGGAGCAGAGGGAATGTATGGGAGCATATCAGCAGATAGCAAGTTGAAGACAAGGAGGAGTTAAATTGTGCAAGGCCTTACAGACAGTAATGAGAACCTTACACCTGATCCTCCACTCTACAGGGAGCCAGTACAAGCCGGACATCAGCACAAGTGAAATATTTCTTGTGTGGGAGTGCCAGGGATCAAGTAGGGTTCTGAATTAGTTTTAGAACTTTCGAATGTGAACGTGGAAGGCCTAGAAAAAGGGCATTACAGTAATCCAGTAATGAGGGCTATCCCGAGTCACTCATGAGGGAGATCCCATACTTCTCACTAGTGAGGAAGATATTTGTGCCTTCTCGGAGTTACAGTGGTACTTGAGAGGCACAGTAAAATCTCTAGAGATAACTGATTTGTTCAGAAAGCTAACAGTCTTGCTGTGAGGATGTCCCCTTGACATTCAGGAAAAGAGGTAGGCAACAGCTCCCATCCTTTCAATGTCCTGACAGAGGTACAACCACCAGAACTAAACACAGTATTCAAGGTGGCTCTTCACCAGTCAATTGTAAAAAGGCAATATTACCTACTGTTTTTCTGCTGGGGATTACTGATTATTTTGTTCCTTCTGGTCAGAGAGCTGGAAACAAACAAAAGTGTTTAAAGGTCAGTGCCCAGTGTCAGGATGAGCCTTTTCTGTGCCCAGCGCAGAGGTTCATATTTACTCTCCCCCCTTCACCACCAGACACACACTGACTTACCAGTGGCAGCTCCAGCACAGCTTTCTCTCACTCACTCGCTCTCTTTCTTCCCCCACACCCTGCTCAGCATTCGTTTCCTCTAACCCCTACACAGCATCCATCCCTTGTCTCTCTCCTTCCCTGCTCAGCATCTTTCCACACCATCTTCCCCTCCTCTCCTGAAACTTCCCTCCCACTCTTGCCCAGCATCCCCCTCTCTCACGTCCTGAATTTCTTTTCTCTCTCTCTTTTCCCCTTCCACCACTATTCATTCCGTGCATCTCCTCTCTCTCTCAGCAGCAGACATTGGGTGAGCCTGATGACATCCTTTTCAGTGTAATACAAGGGACAGGCAGCCTATTTGTTCCTCCCGAGTCCTGGCACTATCAGTCCCTACATCTTGCAACTCTTAGTAACAAAGCTTGAGTGAATAAAGTGCAACATGACCACCAAAACTACTCTCTGACCCAGAACGTCCTAAACCATTCTCCTGCCACTACTCATCTCTTCTAGAAGAATAGGAAGATCGTGGCTGCGTTTTCCCATGAGCTAGCTTCCCCAGGTCCTCTGCATGATGTGGAGCCCATAACACAGCGTCTTTAAAGAAGGCAGATGCAATATCTTTCAAGCTCCATTAACAACTGACAAACTCAAATGATCAGATCCTGTGCACTGTCAGCCGGCCCGACCAATCTTTTATCTGCGCACATGACATCAAGCCTTCCATTGTCAGTGAATCATATGAGTATGTGGAGATATTTATAATCCTAAATTCAAAAAGGAATTTACAGAATTGATTTTTTTCTCCTGGAAGGAGAATTTGGAGTCCTCAAAAGCTGCATCAGACATGCAGGGCACTGCTTTAAAATATGTTTTACAACCGTATAAACTTTCTCTGTTCCTAACCTGAGAGAGGGGTCAAAATAGAAAAAATAAAAGGCAGCCTCTTCATTAAATTGACTCTGGTAATAATGAAAGCATGTGATAACTATATTATAAATATCATGATTGCAATATGAGGCTATGCTGGCGTATATGAACTTCTGTCATGAAGAGGTGAAGCAGATGGGGTAGTGCGCTGTGCTGTGGGTGGTAGTAATGAAAGCATGTGATAACTATATTATAAATATCATGATTGCAATATGAGGCTATGCTGGCGTACATGAACTTCTGTCATGAAGAGGTGAAGCAGATGGGGTAGTGCGCTGTGCTGTGGGTGGTAGTAATGAAAGCATGTGATAACTATATTATAAATATCATGATTGCAATATGAGGCTATGCTGGCGTATATGAACTTCTGTCATGAAGAGGTGAAGCAGATGGGGTAGTGCGCTGTGCTGTGGGTGGAATGCACTCACTGTGAGTTTATTGTATTTACCGTATGCTGTTCACCACTCCGGCTAGCCCTCATTACTGGATTACTCTGAACAGCAGCTTCCCCAGCAAGGACAGTGCCCCTTTGACTTCAGGGTCCTCCTTCTGGATGGCTGTAGGAATTTTTACAAGTGCTTGCCAAAACAGTAAAACAATCCCTTCTGGCTCAGGAGCCCTTAAACTCCCAACAAGCATTCGCATGACAAAATCTGATACCTTGATCCACCGATAAACACCAAAATATAGCAGTATTAAGCTAAAGCTTTTACTGTTATTTTATTGTTATGTTTTTTAAGGATTTTAAGATAGTTGTATTATGTTATTTTAATGCAGTTTAGTCATTTTATGTGTACATTGTATATCTTATTAATAATAATGTATTTTATGCATCTGTATATTTCATTGAAATGATGTATCTGTAAACCGATATGATGCTACCACGAATATCGGTATATAAAATAAACAAACACATTCGAACTTGAGGCCTAGAAAAGCAATACCTTATCTCAAAAACCATTACCTCATTCCTCTTCAGACACCATCTCCTGAATTCCCCTTTCCCCCTGCTTAACAGGAAGGACCTTTGCAAAGTGCTCAAACCCTGTAACCTTCACAAGCTCTGCAGCATCAGAACTCTGTCCTTTAGAGAGCAGGAACCCTCTGAGCAAACTCCTTAATGACCTGGAAAGCTGCAGCACTCCAGAAATTTCTACTACACTGCTTGGTGACCCTAGTCAGGGTTACACAATCATGGGAGCCTACAGCAGTGGACAGTGGAGTGCCTCAGGGATCTGTATTGGGACCCTTACTTTTCAATATATTTATAAATGATCTGGAAAGAAATACGACGAGTGAGATAATCAAATTTACAGATGACACAAAATTGTTCAGAGTAGTTAAATCACAAGCAGATTGTGATAAATTGCAGGAAGACCTTGTGAGACTAGAAAATTGGGCATCCAAATGGCAGATGAAATTTAATGTGGATAAGTGCAAGGTGATGCATATAGGGAAAAATAACCCATGCTATAATTACACAATGTTGGGTTCCATATTAGGTGCTACAACCCAAGAAAGAGATCTAGGCGTCATAGTGGATAACACATTGAAATCATCGGTTCAGTGTGCTGCGGCAGTCAAAAAAGCAAACAGAATGTTGGGAATTATTAGAAAGGGAATGGTGAATAAAACGGAAAATGTCATAATGCCTCTGTATCGCTCCTTGGTGAGAACGCACCTTGAATACTGTGTACAATTCTGGTCGCCACATCTCAAAAAAGATATAATTGCGATGGAGAAGGTACAGAGAAGGGAAACCAAAATGATAAGGGGAATGGAACAACTCCCCTATGAGGAAAGACTAAAGAGGTTAGGACTTTTCAGCTTGGAGAAGAGAAGACTGAGGGGGGATATGATAGAGATGTTTAAAATCATGAGAGGTCTAGAACGGTTAGATGTGAATCGGTTATTTACTCTTTCGGATAGTAGAAAGACTAGGGGGCACTCCATGAAGTTAGCATGGGGCACATTTAAAACTAATCGGAGAAAGTTCTTTTTTACTCAACGCACAATTAAACTCTGGAATTTGTTGCCAGAGGATGTGGTTAGTGCAGTTAGTATAGCTGTGTTTAAAAAAGGATTGGATAAGTTCTTGGAGGAGAAGTCCATTACCTGCTATTAAGTTCACTTAGAAAATAGCCACTGCCATTAGCAATGGTAACATGGAATAGACTTAGTTTTTGGGTACTTGCCAACACTGTCAACAGTGGCACAACTACAAAAAGAAAGAGTGAAGTGAATAACAAATCTCAACTAATATCTTATAAGGAGTCCAGGAAACGCAATAACCTTAAAGAGAGTACCTGGAAGGTAATGACCACAAATGCTCATAGTTTGGGAAATAAAATCCCAGATCTGCAGGCCCTAATGGCTGAGGCAGAATTAGACATTGTTGCTATAACAGAAACATGGTTCACAGAATCTCATGAATGGGATACAACAATACCAGGCTACAACTTGTTAAGGAAGGACAGAAAGGATAGAAAAGGGGGAGGTGTGGCTCTTTATGTCAGACAAAACATCCAAGCAACTGAGCTACAAGGAAGTTGGGGTAAGGAAGAAGCTCTATGGCTCGACCTAAAAAAAGATGACGGAGCATCCATTTATATTGGAGTGGTTTACAGGCCTCCAAACCAAAAGGAAGAGCTGGACAGAGAGCTGGTTGAAGACATCCATAAGATAGGTAAGAAGGGAGAAGTGGTGATCGTAGGTGACTTTAATATGCCAGATGTAGACTGGAAAATCCCATCTGCAGAAACTAAAAATAGTAGAGCGATAGTGGATGCCATGCAAGTATCTTTGTTCAAACAAATGGTGTTGGAACCCACGAGAGAAGGAGCTATACTCGACTTAGTGCTCACTAATGCAGATAATGTCTCAGATGTCCAGGTGGGAGCCCACCTCAGCAGCAGTGACCATCAAACGGTATGGTTTAATATCAATAAAAGAATAGGGAAAAGAACCACAAAGACCCGAGTTTTACAGTTCAAAAACACAGACTTTGAGGAAATGGGTAAGTACCTGGAGGAAGAACTAAAAGGATGGGAGAACGAGAGAGATGTGGATCAGCAGTGGACCAATCTAAAAGGAGCAATCACCAAGGCAACTGCTCTATATGTTAGAAATGTAAAGAAAAGCAAAAGGAAACTGAAACCTATCTGGTTCTCAAAGGAGGTGGCTGACAAAATTAAAGCTAAAAGAACAGCATTCAAGATATATAAAAGATCCCAAAGGGAGGAGCACAAAGAAGCATATTTGAATCAGCTGAGGGAGACAAAGAAATTAATCAAGTTGGCAAAAAGTCAAGCGGAAGAGAGGATTGCCAAGGAGATAAAAAATGGTGACAAAACATTTTTCAGATACATCAGCGAAAAGAGAAAGGTCCAAAGTGGTATAGCAAAATTGAAAGGTGGTAATGATCAATGTGTGGAGAGTGACGAAGAAATGGCAGAAATATTAAACGAATACTTCAGCTCTGTGTTCACTAAAGAAGACCCTGGAGAAGGACCATATCTACACAACAAGAAACTGGAGGGAAGTGGAATAGATGAAAATCCTTTCACAGTAGAAAATGTGTGGGAAGAGCTAAAGAACCTGAAAGTGGACAAAGCCATGGGGCCTGATGGTATTCATCCAAGGATATTGAGGGAGCTCAGAGATGTTCTGGCGGCTCCACTGTGTGACCTGTTCAATAGATCCCTAGAAACGGGGGTGGTGCCGAGTGATTGGAGAAGAGCGGTGGTGGTCCCGCTTCACAAGAGTGGCAACAGGGAGGAGGCTGGAAACTACAGACCAGTTAGCCTCACTTCGGTGGTGGGAAAAGTAATGGAGTCACTGCTGAAAGAGAGAATAGTGAACAATCTACAGTCCGGAGAATCGATGGACCAGAGGCAACATGGATTCACCAGGGGAAGATCCTGTCAGACAAATCTGATTGACTTTTTTGACTGGGTAACCAAGGAATTGGATCAAGGAAGAGCACTTGATATCATATACTTGGATTTCAGCAAAGCTTTTGATACGGTTCCGCACAGGAGACTGGTGAATAAAACGAGAAGCTTGGGAGTGAGTGCCGATGTGGTGACTTGGATTGCAAATTGGTTGACGGACAGAAGACAATGTGTGATGGTAAATGGAACCTTCTCTGAGGAGAGAGCGGTTATAAGTGGTGTACCGCAAGGATCGGTGTTGGGACCGGTCCTGTTCAATATCTTTGTGAGCAACATTGCGGACGGGATTGAAGGTAAGGTTTGTCTTTTTGCGGATGACACTAAGATCTGCAACAGAGTGGACACGCCGGAAGGAGTGGAGAGAATGAGACGGGATCTAAGGAAACTGGAAGAGTGGTCGAAGACATGGCAGCTGAGATTCAATGCAAAGAAATGCAAAGTCATGCATATGGGGAGTGGAAATCCGAATGAACTGTATTCGATGGGGGGGGGGAAGGCTGATGTGCACGGAGCAGGAGAGGGACCTTGGGGTGATAGTATCTAATGATATGAAGTCTGCGAAACAATGCGACAAGGCGATAGCTAAAGCCAGAAGAATGCTGGGCTGCATAGAGAGAGGAATATCGAGTAAGAAAAGGGAAGTGATTATTCCCCTGTACAGGTCCTTGGCGAGGCCTCACCTGGAGTACTGTGTTCAGTTCTGGAGACCGTATCTTCAAAAAGACAAAGACAAGATGGAAGCGGTACAGAGAAGGGCGACCAGGAAGGTGGAGGATCTTCATCGGATGACGTACGAGGAGAGATTGAAGAATCTAAATATGTACACCCTGGAGGAGAGGAGGAGCAGAGGTGATATGATACAGACTTTCAGATACTTGAAAGGTTTTAATGATCCAAAGACAACGACAAACCTTTTCCATAGGAAGAAAATCAGCAGAACCAGGGGTCACGATTTGAAGCTCCAGGGAGGAAGATTCAGAACCAATGTCAGGAAGTATTTCTTCACGGAGAGGGTGGTGGATGCCTGGAATGCCCTTCCGGAGGAAGTGGTGAAGACCAGAACTGTGAGGGACTTCAAAGGGGCGTGGGATAAACACTGTGGATCCATAAAGTCAAGAGACCGCCAATATAGAGTGGGTGGCTCACCAGAAAGATGGCTACTGCCCGGAGACAATACCCTTATTAAATAAACATGCAGATGCTTACTGTGACTCCAACATCGCTCTAAGCTTCAACGGCAAGAGGAAATGTGGAAAAAAGGATTTGCTATCACAAAGAGGGGAGTAGCTGGCTTGTTACGGCGGTTACTACCCCAAACCAAATAAGCCTAATACTTCACTTTCCAAGCATATACAGCATAGTTCTCTGCTTCAACGGCAGGGGAGAAGAAAAGAGGGTTCGCACTCACAAAGCGGGGAGTAGCTGGCTTATTACGGCGGTTACTACCCCAAACCAAATGTGCCTGATACTTCGCTTTCGATGCATATCCAGCATGGCTCTCTGCTTCATGGCATGGGAGAGGCTGATACATCAAGCATTTCCAGCATAGCTCTCTGCTTCAACAGCAGGGGAATAAGAAAAGCTGAGGCTTCACGCATATCCAGAATAGCTTCAACTGCAGGGGAGAAGAAAAAAAAAAAAAAAGGATTCGCACTCACAAAGCAGGGAGTAGCTGGCTTGTTACGGCGGTTACTACCCTAAACCAAAAGGGCCTGATACTTCACTTTCAATGCATAACCAGCATGGCTCTCCGCTTCAACGGCAGGAGAGAAGAAAAACAACCAATAGGGGCTGTATGACATAGTCTGGGTAAAGGGAATAAACATGGGTGTGGCTTGCTTATTGCAGCAGTTGCTACCCCTACTACCCCTAACTAATCAAGCTGGGTATTTCACTTGGATGCAGATCCATCACTGCTCTCTGCATTAATGGTGGGGGTGGAAGGGAAATAGAACCAAGAGTTAAGAGAAAATGATAAGTATGAGAGAAAGAAATGTGTGAAGCTTGCTGGGCAGACTGGATGGGCCGTTTGGTCTTCTTCTGCCGTCATTTCTATGTTTCTATGTTTCTATGTTTCTATGGATTGGCCACTGTTGGAAACAGGATGCTGGGCTTGATGGACCCTTGGTCTGACCCAGTATGGCATGTTCTTATGTTCTTATGTTCTTACACCTTTACTAACTAAACTTTACTTATCCACGTTAAATTTCATCTGCCTTTTTTTTTTTTTTTTAATTTGTATTTTATTACATTTTCAACAGTTTTACACTATGAAATCAAGAAATAATGGAGACATGTAACAATAACCATATGTAATTTACATATGCATATTAAGAAATATTAATTAACATAGAAACTTTCAATATTACACTCCAATTAACCTATAATTGGGGAAAGCAATAATTATCATAAGGAAAATTATAATCCAACAGAAAAATAAATACAGGTATGAGAAGTTTCTCTTTTTACTTGGCCTCTGTCTCAGATACAGAAGTTAGATCCTTGTCTGAAAGAAAAACTTCCAATTGCATTGGATCTGAAAATACAAATTTCTTTCCTTTGTAATTTAACAGACATAAACACGGAAATTTTAGAAAAAATGTAGCACCTAGTGCCACTACTTTTGGTTTTAAGGCCAAAAAAGTCCTCCTCCTAGCCTGAGTGGCACGAGCCACATCAGGGTAGATTTGGACTCGATGTCCACAAAATAATATATCTTTTACTGAGAAATATTTTTTAAACAACTTTTCTTTATCCTGTTCAACTAGACATGAAATTATCAAGGTAGCTCTCTTATTTATCAGGTCTACCGACTCTTCTAAAAAGGTCGAGAGGCCTGGTGAGGATGGTTCTTCCCCTTGGTCAAAACCTCTAATACTGGAGGTTTTCCTAGGTAAATAATAGATTTTTGAAAGCTTGGGGATTTCTTCCTCCTCATATAAAAGATTTTCCTTTAAATATTTTCTAAACAATTCCCAGGGTGAGAGAAGTCTAGTTACAGGGAAATTAATTAATCGTAAATTCTTTACCCTCATTAGATTTTCCATATATTCTAACTCCTTGTGGATGATAAGACTGTCTTTAATAAAAGCATTACCTGAATCTTGTACCAATTGTAACTTATTAGTGACAGTTAACATATCATTTTCACATTTCTCTAATTTCTTTTCATGCAATTCAATGGACATCTTATTTTCCTTAATTACTGGCAGTAATGATTCATTCATCTTAATAATATTACCATCTAACTTCATAATCATTCTCCCTAGGTCTTCAAGGGTAAGATTCCCCTGGATTCCTCCAGAGGTTAAACTACCCTGACTACCAGCAGGAACAATCCCTTCAACTATGGAAGTAATTGTTTTATCAGTCCAGGGAACTTCAGCCTGATTCCTTAGGCTAATGTCCACTTGGACTTGTCCTACCGGGTTTCTCGCTGGGTCCGTTGTCTCTGCTCCAGCGGCTTGTAGGGAGACTTTGGGCCTTCACCGGGACTCAGGGAAGCAAAAGAAAATGCTCCCTCACTGTCCTCTTTCGGTGTATCCACCAATCTTACCACGTGGTGGTTCATGGGTCCTGTGCTACGTTGTTGACCAGGTGATGAGGTTACGATCCGGGCCTTCCTCTTTCTCCCCATTAAGAAATTATACTCAAAATAAAAGAAATTCTTGCCGGCTCCCGGCCTTCTCCGGCCTAAGCCAGCCAAAGCCGCGCGCCCCTTCGGCACGCGCGGCTTAGGCGAGGTGCCGGTGGCGGCGTGTCGGCGCCCCTCCGGAGATTTTATAGTCGGGGGGCTGGGAGACGTCCGACTGACGTCACTACTCAGCGACTGCAGCGTGGCGTCTCAGCTGATCTTTTTGCCGGCACAGCGTCTCGGTTAGAGCGGACCTTCTCCTCGTTCCTGCACGCCTCCTCCCGCTTCTGTGCTGCCCCTCTGGAGATTTTATAGTCGGGGGGCTGGGAGACGTCCGACTGACGTCACTACTCAGCGACTGCAGTGTGGCGTCTCAGCTGATCTTTTTGCCGGCACAGCGTCTTGGTTAGAGCGGACCTTCTCCTCGTTCCTGCACGCCTCCTCCCGCTTCTGTGCTGCCCCTCCGGAGATTTTATAGTCGGGGGGCTGGGAGACGTCCAACTGACGTCACTACTCAGCGACTGCAGTGTGGCATCTCAGCTGATCTTTTTGCCGGCACAGCGTCTCAGTTAGAGCGGACCTTCTCCTCGTTCCTGCATGCCTCCTCCCCCATCTGCCTTTTAAGTGTCCAGTTCCTCAGTCTTGCAAGGTTCTCTGCAGTTCATGCTTTAACTAATTTGAATATTTTTGTGTCATCTGTAAATCTGGTCACATCACTCTTTACTCTGCAAGATCTTTAATGAATAAGCTAAACAATGCTAGTTCCAGGGCAGATCTCTAAGGTACTCTACTATTCACCTTTTTCTTTGGGAAATCTGAGAATTTAGTCCTACTCTTTTATTTCCTTCTTTTAACATTTACCAATCTACAGTAAGTCATTGCCTCCTATCCCAAGACTTCAGTTTTTGACGATTTTCTCAAATACTTTTATAAAATGCTAACATTATGCTTGAAGTTATTATAGTATTTCTATTGGTTTTACTGTATGGATAGGTTTATTATGTTTGTAATTTGTTTGATTCTATTATACTGTTTGGAATATTTATTATTGTTGTATTCTATTTGTTATTGCAAAATTATGCTGAAATTAATATAGTATTTCTATTGGCTTTGCTGTATGGATTGGTTTCTATATTTGTAATTTATTTCTTGATTTTATTATATTGTATGAAAAAAAATTCTGTTTTTAAATTCCTGTGAGCCACTAGGATACCGCCATTAATAAATGTAATGATAAATAAATAAAATACATGAATGAATGAATGAATGAATACTAAACACATTCAGCTAAATTTTAAATCCCTTGTAGGTGGGGAAAACGGGGGTTACATGGGCGGCCAGGCCTTACATGCGCCACGCGCATCTTAATAGGGGCCCGGCCACGTGCGTAACTCCTGTTACGTGCAGAAGTCCTGGGCCCAAGAAAAGGGGCTGTCTGGAAGTGGCCATTTGCTGCCGTGCCAGGGGATCGCACGCTGGCTGCCGGCTCGTGCAACTAGTTCGGAAATAAAGAAAATTAAAAAAGGTAGGGCCTTCAAAAGGGTCGTGGAAGAGAGGGGAAGAGAGAGGGAGGGTAGGTAGAAGGGTAGGAAAGTTCCCTCCCAGTCTGCTCCTTAATGGGAGCGAACTGGGAGGGAATGGGGGAGGCCTGATATCATCGCCGCGCATAAACTGGGCAAATCACGCGTCCATGTGTGTTCTCCGAGTAGCATGCACACACAGAGGCACGCGCATATTTTTCTAAAATCTACCCGATTGTCTTTTCTTCTAAAAAAGTGATGTTATCTCCTTTCTGTTTTCCAGTTTCCATCATGGGATTCATCATGCGGACAGGTAAGTATCTTAACTAGAGACGATATTTTTAATGAATGGAACAATAATACTCTTGTGATGTGCCCGGGACCTTTTGAGATTAGTGTGGTTACCTCTTGGTTTGAAGACATAACATGGTATCTGTTAATAAACTCTGGCAGTGTGGGTGATTCCAGTGACGGCAGTAGATCTGGCCACCGTGATCAATAACTATCCATTATTTGTAGTGTAAACTTATGGACTTGTGTATAAATATTTTACCATGCTCCATATTCAGAATTCTCTAACTAAAAGTTGCAAATAAGATTGAATGTTTATTTTTTTATTTTTTTATATACTGACATTTGATCTGAGATATCACACCAGTTTACATTCAGGTACTGTAGGTATTTCTCTATCCTCAGAGGGCTTACAATCTAACAGGTCGATACAGTAAAGTGTGCTCCGTCGGAGCGCACTGTCAGCCTGCTCTGGACGCGTGTTTTCCCTTACCCCTTATTCAGTAAGGGGAGGAAAACACGCGGCCCACCCGCGGCACCTAATAGCGCCCTCAACATGCAAATGCATTTTGAGGGCCCTATTAGGTATGCGCGCGGGATCCAGTAAGTAAAATGTGCAGCCAAGCCGCACATTTTACTCTAAGAAATTAGCGCCGACCTTTGGGTCGGCGCTAATTTCTTCCGGCGCCAGGAAAGTGCACAGAAAAGCAGTAAAAACTGCTTTTCTGTGCACCCTCCGACTTAATATCATAGCGATATTAAGTCGGAGGTCCCAAAAGTAAAAAAAAGTAAAAAAAAAAAAAAAATTTGAATTCGGCCCGTGGCTGTCGGGCCGAAAACCGGACGCTCAATTTTGCCGGCGTCCGGTTTCCGAGCCCGTGGCTGTCAGCGGGCTCGAGAACCGACGCCGGCAAAATTGAGCGTCGGCTGTCAAACCCGCTGACAGCCGCCGCTCCAGGCCAAAAGGAGGCGCTAGGGACGCGCTAGTGTCCCTAGCGCCTCCTTTCCCTCGTTTGCACCGCGTCGCCTAATTTGCATGCTGGAGCATACTGGATAGCTCGCACCGGCAAAGGGCCGGTGCATGCGCCGGGAGAGCGGGCGTTCGTCCGCTCTCCCGCGGTTTTACAGTATCGGGCTGTAAGTTTGTACCTGAGGCAATGGAGGGTAAAGTGACTTGCCCAAGATCACAAGGAGCGGCAGCGGGACTCGAATGTCCACTTCAAAGGGAAACTGGACCACCTCTTAGTCTGAAACAGAATTCAGGATAGCCACTTGGGGTCACATTTAAGATATTCACGCTCTGTGCTGCTCTTTCTCTCTTTGCTTTATTTTATTACTTCATTAACCGCAAAATTATTAAGAGACATCATCTGATTGGAAATGGAAACGGCCAGCTTTGATATTAAAATTTATAGTGATTATATTATATGATGGCAGATATATATTCCAAAGTGGCCCATCCAGTCTGCCCAGTTAAGTTGCGTCTACTTTAGGTAGGGCTTTAACCGCCGCTCTGTTCAGGTTATCCCAGTGCTTTCTTGGAGCCCTGCTGCAATCCTACCACTCCTGTTTAGGGTTGTAACTGCTGCTCCCTGCAGGCAACCCCCATGCCTGCTTGGAAGTACACTGCTATTTTGGACTGAATTGCCACTTCATGCAGGTTATCCCAGTGCTTCAATACCATCCTCTTGCCACTAGGGATCCTCAGTGTTTATCCCATATCTTTTTTAAATTCCATTACCATTTATTTCTACATCACGCTACCTGTGCAAGGGCATTTCAGGCCTCTTCCACGTTTTCATGAAAAAATATTTCCTTGCATGATTCCAACCCTTACAGCGCTTTATATCCTGACTCCTTGTTCTCTAACTTCCTTTCCATTGAAAATAGTTTGTTATTTGTGACTAATTAATACTTTTCAGGTATTTAAAGGTTTCTATCACATCTTCCCTCTCTTTGTTCTCCTCTAGAGTATACATATTTAGGCCCTAAAGTCTCATCTCATATGGTTTTTGAAACAGGCCCCACACTATTTTTGTTGCCTTTCTCTGGACTGCCACTACTAGCCTCTATATCCTCTCGAAGCAGGGGCAGATTGGCCTATTGGGGGGTTGGCCATCCCCCGGTGGGCCGGTCGCTCTGGTCACGTGGTCTGCCGAGCGTGGCCGTGACAGAGCTGCACTCGGCAGACCACGGGGTATCTCCTGGGCCAGTTTTTCCGAAAATCCCCGGGCCGATCTTTTCCTGGAATCCGCCCATCTCTCTGAGATACGGCCTCCAGAACTGTCACTGTATTCCTGGTGAGGCCACACCAAGACCTGCAAAAGCAGCATCAGTTTTTCTCCTGGTTACCTCTCCCTGTGTACTATAACATCCCTCTGGTGCCACCATCTTGTCAACCTGTTTTTCACTACCTTGAGATCATCAGACGCTATCATTCTGAGGCCTCCGACTCCCTCTCTACTAGTCAGTGCACATCAATTTCTCACATCCAGGGCATACAGCTCCCTTGGATTTCTGCATCCTCAAATGTATGATTCTCCATTTTTTCTGCATAGAATATTAACTAATATTTGACTTCTCTTCAATTCCTATTCTGGCTACTCCCTCTGGGATGCCTAGAACTGATCACTGAGACATTCCATTAATCACTTTTCTCTTCTCAGAGGGAATTTAATTTACCACTATCCTCTGTTGTCTATCACTCAAGCAGTTATTAATTCAGTCCACCATATAGGGGCCTTGGGGTTCATTTTTGAGCAGCCTTCAAGATGGCTACCTAACATTCCCAGGCTATTTCTTTCATGTATCATAATTCTCATCGATTTTAGCAGACCTTTTCCTCTTTCAGTGGTGGTGATGCTTCAGACTGTGTTCCCATCATGGACACATCAAAATCAGTGTGTGGATCTGTCCTTGCAGCTCCAACAAGGAGCTAAGAGGGTCAAATAGGATACTCCATCCCTGGCCAAAATGGTGTCAAATAAGGAAGACAAGGTCTCTCTGCAGTCTCTCTTGCTGGAGCTTATACGAATTAAAGACTTACTTAAAACTAATACTGTCACCATGAAGGCTATTCAATCAGATGTTGCTTTGCTTAAAAATGAATTTTTAGGTATGAGGGAACATATGGACACATTGGAACAGAAAACATTTCAGATCTTCAGCAACGAAGAAAATGGTGATGCTGGAAAGAGCTCTGGAAGATATCAGCAGCAGATCACGGAAGAATAATATCCTTATCTTGGGCATCCCTGAAAATGCTGAAGGGTTAGATCCTGTTGGATTTATGAAATCTTTTTGGAATTTTTGATGACTTACACTTTGAGCACCCATTCAAGGTAAAGCAGGCTCACAGGGCTCCTTCAATTCAATCCAGAGCTAAATTGCCAAGGCCCTTTGTGCTGAAACTATTGTGTTATCCTCAGGTGCTTGAGATCTGCAGTCGCCATTGTTCCATGAGGGTAAAAAGGTGTTCATATTTCTGAACCTATGTAAAGCCACAGTATGGCGCAGGAAACAATTCCTGGCTATGTGATACTCGCTGCAAAAGATCAATGCCTGGTATGGCTTGCATTTTCCAGCCCATATATAAGTGACTGCAAATAATATTTACTTATTTATTTATATATTTTATATACCATTGTTCCAAATGAAGATCACAACGATTATGATAAAAGAACGTTTTGAAGATCTAACTTTACTATGAGCTTTCACCGCCAAGGTGTCACACCAGGACATGAAATTCACCTGAGTGCATCATAGCTAAAGATCTTGGTCTTTGCACTTCACTGACCGGCTATTTCGCTTTCTTCATGAAATTGGATGCTTTGACATCCATTTGTCTTCACGGATGATGGATACCTTCTGCTGTGGATTTTTTCTTTATATCCACTGCCATCGATGATTGTTTGCATCTCTTTTTTGTTGTTGTTGTTTTCTTTTCATGTACCTTCTTGTTTGTCTGTGGTTTGCTTTGTCAGTCCCTCTAGTGGGCCATGTATCTGATGGTTTGCGTTGACCTGCAGAGGTGCAGCTATTGCAACCATTACATGTTCCAGTTCCTCTATTTTGAATACATGGCTTTTGTTTCTGTTTTGGTCTTGTATGTCATCTGTAGGTCTGGTTGAGTGTTAAAGGTATGAATGAACACATGCTTTGTTTCATGCTTAGTTTATGTGGTATGCAAGAGATGTGCTGTTTGTTTCACTCTGTTTTAGTAATGAGGCTGGCTGCAAATTAGGGGGTTGTGTGGATGTGGGAATGTTGGATTCTTTGTCTTTGATGTGACTGAGTGGGAGGAATATTTATTTATTTATTTATTTTTTAGTTTTTTATATACCGATCTTCTTACATTGTATGCAAATCAAATCGGTTTACAGAGAACAATTAAACTTGCTTGGTAGCATTACATATAACGAAGAACTTTTAAGTAACAAATAAATATAAGAAAACATATAAGAACAATAAATAACCTGGTATTAGAAAATATTCCTATTATACAGATGCCTTGCAAGAGGCTGATGAAGAAGCCATAAATAATTAACTAACTTACATGTCGATGTATGTGACGAGGGGGGGGGGATATATTTAGTTTTACATCTGTTGCTATAAATAGGGAGAAGAATGGGTTAGAAATATTTATTTATTTTATTTATTTATTTCAAATTTCTTCTATACCGATAACCGTTTGCACATCGTATCGGTGTACATACAACTAAGAACTATTGGGCAAGGCCCTTACATAGAACAATAGCAAAAAGGAAGCAAAACAAACTATATATAACGTGAAAGGAGGAGCAATAAAACGGGTATGTTAGGCATAAATTATACCCTGTATAATAAATAAAGGGTGATATGTGGGTATGGATGAGAATATTGTTCCTGATTTCATTTTCCTGGGCGTTGTGCTCTATTGGAACTTCCCTTCAGGGCACGGAGATGTTTGTTTCTGTTGGATGCAGTTTGGATTACATCCTTTATGATTCCTCTTTAATAGGCAGTTATCTTTTCACTTGTTATCTGATGATGTTTCATACTGTGCTGCTAATTGTGCTAGAGAGATACAGTACCTGGATGGAATTGGTTCAGGAACCGACGAGAGAGGGAGCAATTTTAGATCTAATTCTCAGGGGAGCACAGGACTTGGTGAGAGAGGTAACGGTGGTGGGGCCGCTTGGCAATAGTGATCATAATATGGTTAAATTTGAATTAATGACTGGAAGGAGGACAGTATGCAAATCCACGGCTCTCGTGCTAAACTTTCAAAAGGGAAACTTTGATAAAATGGGAAAAATAGAAAAAAACTGAAAGGAGCAGCTACAAAGGTAAAAAGTGTGCAAGAGGCGTGGTCATTGTTAAAAAATACCATTCTAGAAGCACAGTCCAGATGTATTCCACACATTAAGAAACGTGGAAAGAAGGCAAAACGATTACCGGCATGGTTAAAAGGAGAGGTGAAAGAAGCTATTTAGCCAAAAGATCTTCATTCAAAAATTGGAAGAAGGATCCAACAGAAGAAAATAGGATAATGCATAAACATTGGCAAGTTAAATGTAAGACATTGATAAGACAGGCTAAGAGAGAATTTGAAAAGAAGTTGGCCGTAGAGGCAAAAACTCACAGTAAAAACTTTTTAAAATATATCCGAAGCAGAAAGCCTGTGAGGGAGTCAGTTGGACCATTAGATGATCAAGGAGTTAAATGGGGCACTTAGAGAAGATAAGGCCATCGCGGAAAGATTAAATGATTTCTTTGCTTCTGTGTTTACTGAAGAGGATGTTGGGGGGTTACCCTTACTGGATGTTATGAGCCCTGCCCGCGGAGTTTACCCCCGCGAGCAGGCCCTGCTTATCTCACTTTACTGCTTCTGTTTGCTGCCAGACGCGGCACGTATTGTCAATTGCGCGGTCACCGTTCGCGAGGTCACCGCTCGCTCGGTCACCGCTCGCTCGGTCACCACTCACTCGGTCTCCGTTCCCTCAATCTCATGTTCCCTCGGTCTCGTGTTCCCTCGGTCTCGTGCTCTTTGGTCTCTCGTTGTTGTCTTCTTGTGTTTTGGAGAAGAGACGGCTAAGGGGGATATGATAGAGGTGTTTAAAATCATGAGAGGTCTAGAATGGGAGATGTGAATTGGTTATTTAGTCTTTCCGATAATAGAAAGACTAGGGGCACTCCATGAAGTTAGCATGTGGCACATTTAAAAATAAATCAGAGAAAGTTCTTCTTCACTCAACGCACGATTAAACTCTGAAATTTGTTGCCAGAGGATATGTTTAGTGCAGTTAGTATAGCTGTGTTTAAAAAAGGATTGGATAAGTTCTTGGAGGAGAAGTCCATTACCTGCTATTAATTGAGTTGACTTAGAAAATAGCCACTGCTATTACTAGCAATGGTAACATGGAATAGACTTAGTTATTGGGTACTTGCCAGGTTCTTATGGCCTGCATTGGCCATTTTTGGAAACAGGATGCTGGGCTTGATGGACCCTTGGTCTGAACCAGTATGGCATGTTCTTATGTTCTAAGGTGGAGTAGTGATGAATGAATGATCTATAGTAGTTGGTGAATCCGAGGAATCGGCGTAGAGCTTTTAGACCAGTAGTTTGGGGCCAGTCCTGAATGCTCTTGGTCTTTTGCAGATCCATTTGGAACCTCTGGCTGGACACTACATATCCCATAAAGGGAACAGACTCTTGGTGGAACAGACACTTCTCTAATTTGGCATATAGATGTTTATCTCTGAGTCTCTGAAGAACTTTGGAGACGTCCAACTGGTGAGTCTGGAGATCCTGAGACAAGACCAGTATATCGTCCAAATACACTACTACACAGTTGTACAACATGTCTCTGAAGATTTCATTCATCATGTTTTGGAACACGGCCAGGGCATTGCAAAGGCCAAAGGGCATGACCAAGTATTCAAAATGGCCATCGCGGGTATTGAATGCTGTTTTCCATTCATCACCCCAGCGTATGCAAACTAGATTATATGCTCCTCTGAGGTCCAGCTTTGTGAATATTTTGGCAGTGGGTAGTGGTCTTTCATGGTGATCTCATTCAAGCCACGATAGTCTATACATGGGCAGAGAGATCCATCTTTTTTACCCAAGAAAAAGAATCCGGCCAGAGACTTTGAAGGCCGAATGAAACCCTTTGCCAAGTTCTCCTGAATGTAAGTAGACATAGCCTTTGTTTCAGATAGAGAAAGTGGGTACACCCTTCCTTTAGGAGGTTCGGAACCCAGTACTAAGTTGATGGCACAGTCAAAGGATCGGTGAGGTGGCAAAGCATCTGCCGCTTGTTTGGAAAACACATCCTGGAAGGGCTGATACTGTGGAGGTAAACCTGGAAGGGAGGTGGTAGTAGTCAAACAAGGCATAGGAGTCAATGCCTCTAAGCATCTTCCATGGCAGGCTTTTCTCCATTGGGATAGTTCAAGGGATTGGGGTATGAAGTTCCCTCTGGCCCCGGAGTCTATGAGGGCTAGAGTGTGGAATTCGAGGGCATCCGAAATAATAGAGACTGGAAATGACAGTGGAGGAAATGGAGAAGTTAGACCTAGGAAGAGTCCTCCGGCGGATACTAGAACAGGAGGGTACCACATGGCCAGGTTGTCCGCAGTGCATGCAGAGGCAAAGTCTCTTTCGATAACGCCTCTCTTTCGATGTAAGGTGGCTCTGGCCTAGCTGCATTTTATTCTTCCTCCTCAACATTGGGTGTAGGAGTGGTTTGAGTAACTGGCATTGGACGAGAGCGAGAAACTCCAGATGAGATCTTCCTATGACTCTTCATTTCTTGTGAGTGCTCACGCAGTCGACGACCGATTCGCCCAACTAGCTAAATGAGAGAGTCCAAGGTAATGGGAAGTTCATGTGCCACTAATTCATCTTTGATGGGAGAGTTAAGACCCTCCAAGAAAAAACAGCCCCAGGTCCCAATAGAGTTCTGAGGACAAGGTTTTAAACTCAATAACATAATCAGTCAAAGGTTTGGTACCTTGTGGTAAGAGCAGGAGAGCGGATCCAGTGACAGTCTTGCGGGCGGGATCGTTGAATACAGAACGAAAGAGTGTGAGAAATCCCGTCAAGTCCTGAAGTATAGGGTCATTACATTCCCAGAGAGGTGAAGCCCAGGTCAGGGCTTTTCCATCTAGAAGAGATAGGATATACATAGTTTTGGAGACTATGTCTGGGAAGTAAGTAGGTTGAAGCGAAAAGTGCATACAGTCTGATTAAGAAAGCTCCTACATAACAGGGGGTCACCTGTAAAGCGTGTAGGCGCTGGCAAGGGTATGGAGACACATACAAGCGTCACCAGTGAAGAGGAGATGGCCTTGTCAGGCTTTCCTGTGGAATTCAGATGAGGGTTTAGCTGATTAAAGGCATTAGTCAGAGTCTCTAGTATCCTTTGTTGTTCGGCAAGACGTTGGGTCAGGCCAGGAATGGCCTGAAGGGCTGAGAGCTGAGCTGGGTCCATGGAGTTAGCAATCTGTTATGGTTTTGTAGGAAATTGTGAACCCCGGGCCAAGATGAGTGATGTCACCGCACACAGGGAGGAGCCCCGAGAGCCTCACCATCAGTGGGCAAGGTCTCAGTGACGTAGGACACAGCTGTGAGAGAGACTTTATTAAGGAGAAAAGATAATGCATAACCCGAGGAGCGGGAAATGCAGTAAACACATTTCTAGAGCAAGATATACTTAGGATGGTACTGTAGATGAGAAGGTCCAGTAGTGGCCCGCAGCGTGGGTAAGCCAAGGATAATTGTACCCTAGGATGATGAGGTAGCAGAGGTCTTGAGATACAGGAACCAGGTAGTGGATCTCAAGTAGCTGCAGCAATCCTGTAGCTCCAGATAGGTAGAAAGAGCTATGCTGAAGAACGATAGTGGCCCAAGGCCGTGGAGACTTCAGCAATGTTGGTATCATAGGAAACTGAAGAAGGTACCCGAGGATCAGTTCAGGAGAAGTCCAAGGCAGATAGGCCCTCTGAGGAGTGGATAGAAACATATAGAAACATAGAAATGATGGCAGAAGAAGACCAAACGGCCCATCTAGTCTGCCCAGCAAGCTACGCACTTTATCCTTTTTTTTTTTTTCCTTTTTCTCTCTCCCACCTGTTACTCTTGGCTTCCAGTACCCTCCAGCCCTATTTCCCCTCCACCCAACCACCAATGTAGAGAGCATCGCCAGATCTGCATCCAAGTGAACATCCAGCTCAATTAGGGGTAGCAACCTTTGCAACAAGCAGGCCACACCCCTGCCCCTGTCCACCCAGACTAAGGGTCTTTTAGCGCCCTAGGCAGACAATGTAACACCGTCCCCCCAAACCACCCTTATTTGAATTTGCCCTCTGACAGTGTTAGATATATAGAGTTATGGGGTCTCTCTCTCTCTCTTTTTCTCTCATCTAGCGAGTGGTGCTCAGTGACTGCTGTTGCCCCTTCTTTCACATTTTTTGAAAATGTCGCCCTTGAGTACCCCGGAGGTGCCCTGCCCACTGTCGCCACCCTAGTAAACTTGTTTGGCATATGGTGGGCTACTTGGTGATGCCTGGACATGAACATACTCCTGGAGAGGACTGCAGCCTTGCTTAGTTGTGGCGAACTGTGTGAGTTACAGAGTTATGCATGCTTCAAAGTGCCCTATGTTGGCCTCTTCCCTTCCCATAGACTGTACCACAGAGAACATAAGAAATTGCCATACTGGGTCAGACCAAGGGTCCACCAAGCCCAGCATCCTGTTTCCAACAGTGGCCAATCCAGGCTACAAGTACCTGGCAAGTACCCAAAAACTAAGTATATCCCAAGCTATTGATGCTAGTAATAGCTGGCTATTTTCTAAGTCAACTTTATTAATAGCAGGTAATGGACTTCTCCTCCAAGAACCTATCCAGGCCTTCTTCAGAACCAGCCACACCAACTTCACTAAGCACAGTGGGGATCTAAAAATGAAGAATTTGAATTTGTTGTGTTTTATGTTATTTTATGTGTTAGTATGTACATCGCCAAGTGATATGTATGTAGGCGATTTATAAATTTTACTAAATCTAAATCTAAGAGTATTTAAGAAGACTCATGCATCTACTTTAGCTTCCCTTCTCTGGTCATCAAATCTGTGGCCTGTGTTATTCAAATCAACTAAACTATGTCCTGGTGTTTATTGACTGAATATTATACTATTGTATTGTTTAAGGTGAGAGCAAGCACAGATTGATCCTGTCTACCTATGGTACTAAGTAGCTGCAAGCTTCATATCATCAATCAAGTTTTTCCTTTATATTTTTCTCCATTTTCCCTTTTAGGACGGCATACCAGACAAATCAAGTGCTCTTGCTAGTTGAAGACTAGAGGGAAAGTCTTACCACTCAATGTTGCTTTTGTGCTATCAGAGGTCGGCATTATAGGAGCAGCTGTCTTCCCTCTCTTTAGAGATCAAACACATAATCTCCACCGAATGCCCAAACCTGCTAGCCCTGTTGAACAGAAAACGTAGATCCAAATTTCCTGTACTGCATTACTGCGGCTGAACCATGTGTTTAAATGCAGCCTGTTCATGTATTCATGAAACAGATATAGGGGTAGACTTTAATACCGTATTTTTCGGACTATAAGGCGCACCGGATTATAAGGCGCATTATCAATGAGTGCCTGCTAAGGCGTCCAGGTTCATATATAAGGCGCACCGGATTATAAGGTGCACCGGATTATAAGGCGCAGTGCATTAAATGAAACAAAGCTCAGACCATAGGGCAGACTTTACTGAACTTTATTCAACTCTTTCACAATAACTCTCAACTTGTTCAGTTGTAACAAGTCGGTCTTAGCTCTTCAGTGATGATTCCAGCCTTCATGAAAGCTCAGATGACACTGGAGACTGATACCTTCTTCCAGGCATCCACGATCCACTGGCACATAGTGGCATAACTCGTCCCTCAGGCATTACATCACATCTTTCCTTTCCGATCAGTCTCTCTCTCATGCATGCACACACACACACACAGGCTTCTCACTCCCATGCTGTATCTCATACACACCCATGTTTCTCACTCCTATGCTAGCTGTCTCCACATGCACAGGCTTCTCATTCCCATAATCACTTTCTCTCTCACACACACACTCCAGTCATCTCCCTGACCAGTCAGTTCCATTGTCTCTCTTATATACACACATCACCTCTCTGACCAGTTTCTCTCTCTCACACACTTTACATAGATGATCTCAATCAAATGCTCTCACTTACACACAGGTTCTCACTCACAGTTACACATGCACACTCTCAATCACACATACATTCTCTTCAGGCTGGCTGGTTCTCTCATTCCCCCCCCCCCCCCCCCCAGCACACATGATAGCTGCAGCAGCCTCCTCCTCTAGTTTCTTTCAGTTAAAAAAAACAAAACAAAAAACACAACTGTTCATTCCTCCACCACAAATCCATCAAATCCTTCATCTTCAGTGTCTGAGTTAAACAGTTGGGCGATTTCTATATCAAGCATGCTCGGGTCCCCCTCATCATTATCCGAGTCGGTCTCGTTGCTGCTGCTTAGCTCTTCAGTGATGATTCCAGCCTTCATGAAAGCTCGGATGACACTGGAGACTGATACCTTCTTCCAGCCATCCACGATCCACTGGCACATAGTGGTATAACTCGCCCAGCGTTGCCTCCCTGTGTTGGTGAATGTGTGGTCACCTTCTGTCATCCAACGCTCCCACGCTGCTCTCAATTTAACTTTAAATGACCTGTTGATGCCGATATCTAGCGGCTGGAGCTCTTTGGTTAATCCACCCAGAATTACGGCAAGCTCTGAATTAGTTTTCTTCACTTGGGCTTTGACATTATCGGTCACATGGGCGCGCATGGAGTCACAGACCAATAGGGATGGGGATTTGTGAAAAAAGCCGTCCAGTCTCTTGACGTAGACCTCCCTCAGCCACTCAATCATCTTCTCCTCGTCCATCCAGCCCTTTGGGTTAGCCTTGATGGTGACACCAGCAGGATAACCAAGACGCGGAAGGGACCCCGTGGAACGGGTACCCAGAGTATCCGAATACCACGAGGAGAAACTGGAACAGCAGATCCCAATGTGGAGAGGATTTAACAACGAGAGAACTCCTTGCTAACTCATCTTAGCAGTGGGCCGGTCAGCTTAAGTACACCAGCAGGTTGACATCATCGGGAGGGGAGGCCCCCGAGGTTCCTGCCATGACGTATACAAAAGGAGGCCCTATGCGTGCGCGCACACCTAGGTGATTCTGGAAGTAAGATGGCAGTCGGTAGTGCCCATGCCATCCCGGGGATGCAGGGGAGGTCGGCGTTGGTTGGCGGAGGCCGCCATTCTCCCAATGATTGACGGTGCAGGGAAAAAAAAGGTGAGCATGAGAGGTCGCAATGTCTGCGACCGACGGGTGCAACACTACCAAAGAAGCCATTACCCCTACCTTGACTTCTATTATTAACATGACTCTTGTGTCAAGTTTGTTTCCAGATAGCTTAAAAAAGACAGTTGTGAAGCTCCTTTTTAAAAAGTGAGGTCTACATACTTCAGATCCCAGTAGTTATATTTTTTATTTATTTATTTATTTGAGGTTCTTTATATACCGCCATTCGTTTAGTAACATCATGTCGGTTCACATTCAACAAAACTTTAGCATCTGCGCTGGAACATATAGAAAATAGCGGCAGTGCTTTACAATAGGTATTCAACTTAAAAAGGACATTAGGAGATTATAACAAAGAAAAATCCGACTTCTTCTCTGCCATTTGTTTCTAAGGTCATTAAGAGTGCAGTTTTGCAACAACTAATGGATTTTATTGAAGAAAAAGAGATTCTCAACACCCATCAGTTTGGTTTTAGATGCCCAATGAGTTCTGAACTGTTTCTTCTCTCCCTCACTGATGCTTTCAGAAGGGGTTTAGATAGTGGTCACCAGTACCTTCTTGTAGACTTTGACATTTCCGCTATGTTCAATACTGTGGATCATGAGATACTGCAGTATCAATTAATAGGAATGTGTTATTGCTGGCAAAGTGCTGGATTGGTTCTCTTCTTATCTAAGTAACCGAGCACAACAAATTAAATGTAAGAATGACCTTTCACAGTGGACTGCAATGAAAACCAGTGTGCCTCAGGGTTCTGCCTTATCAGCAGTACTATTTAACATAATTTGGCCCCTATTACTAAATTGTTTGCTGGCATCTGTGATGGTTATAAAATCTAAGCAGACGATCTTTAATATTTTATTCATCTTCTTTCAATGTGATACGAAACTCTTGAGCACTTACAAATCTGCATGTCATCCATCAGACAATGGCTACATCATAATAAAGTGTTTATTTATTTATTTATTTATTTAACACTTTTTTATACCGATATTAGTAGCTACATCATATCGGTTTACAGCAGAACTGAAGTTAGGAATTACATTAAACAAGTGCAGGGAAGGGATTAGATGGGAACAAAGATAAAGCATGGAACTGGCAAACAAGAACAACAGGCTGCTTGCAATCACAATAACAACAAGGAGACAAGATAAATATTGTAACATAACTTATACCAGATATCAGGTTAAGAGCTGGCGCTACATGTGTTAAGGGAGCAGGGAATCTGTTCGGGGTAGGCCTGTTTGAAAAGCCAAGTTTTTAACTTGGTTTTAAATTTACTGGTACAAGGCTCAAGCCGGAGGTTCGCGGGAAGTGAGTTCCAGTGGGTAGGCCCGGCGATGGAAAGGGCTCGATCCCTCGTGGAGGTAAGGTGTGCCTTCTTGAGGGAAGGCACGTGGAGGGTTCCTTTATTGGCAGCTCTGGTGGGGTGGTTAGAGAGTGTGAAACGGAAAGGCTCTTCAAGCCAGCTGGAATTGTATATGTAGATGGATTTGTGGATAATTGTAAGGGTTTTATAGAAGATACGTGAGGGGATCGGGAGCCAGTGCAGGTCTTTAAGGATGGGAGTGATATGATCAAACTTACGGGCATTAGAGATGGTCCTTGCTACCACTTTCTGAAGCATTTGAAGTGGTTTTATGGAGGAATAAGGGAGACCTAGGAAGAGGGAGTTACAGTAGTCCATTTTAGAAGCAAGTGTGGCCTGGATGACGGTACGGAAATAATTAGTGTGGAGTAATGGTTTTAGTTTTTTCATCACATTGAGCTTGAAGAAGCCGTCCTTGAGGATTGTGGTGATGTATTTTTTGAGGTTCAGTTGCTGATCAATCAGAACCCCAAGGTTTTGGACAGAGTGCTGAGCGGAAATGGTACTATACGCAGGGTCATTAGTGAGGGAGGATTTGGGAGGTTGGTGTTGTGATATGAGGAGCGGTTCTGTTTTGGAGGTGTTTATAGCAAAGTGGAGATTTGTAAGGAGGGTGTTAATGGCTGCAAGGCAATTTCCCCAGAGTTTTAAGGAGTCAGATAGAGAGTCATGAATAGGTATGATAATTTGGACATTGTCGGCATAGAGATAAAATTTGAGACCCAGGTCAGATAGGAGCTGGCAGAGGGGTGTAAGGTAGATATTGAATAGGGTGGATGACAGAGAGGAACCTTGAGAGACTCCCTGGGTGAGGGCATAGTGAGTGGATTCAGCATTGCCTAGTTTGACTGAAAATTGTCTATTTGAGAGGTAGGATTTGAACCATTGCAGAGCTGAACCTATGTCAGAAAGGCGGGAGAGAAGGTGTTTGTGGCTAATTGCATCAAACGCAGAGGAAATGTCAAGAAGGGCAAGGATGTAACTGTGACCTTGGGCCATACCTTATCAAAAGCTTGGAGTCTGGATCAATCTCCACCTTTCCTTCCATACCCAAATTAAAGCCACCATCAAATCAGGGTTTTATAAACTTCAAATGCTTGCAGGATTAAGCACTTGCTAAATCAGCATGATTTCCATACTATTGTTCAGGCTTCTATTTTTCCTGTTCTTGTCTATTGTAATAATCTCTATTTAGGTTTACCGCATAGCTTTTTACACACTTTTGTTAAACGCTACTGCATGATTAATCTCTGGGGTAAAATGTTGTCAACATATCACCCCTATGCTTGCAGCCCTAAAATGGCTTCCCATATGTCAACGAGTTGCTTATAAAGTCAGCATGACAGTATTTAAACTGATAAATTCAAATATCTGTCCTTGGGCTAATGCTCTTCTTAAAATCTACCAATCCCTTTGTCAGCTGAGATCATCCCAACATAGCATGCTTGATGTACTCTTTGTTAGATATGCCCGACTTACAACCACAAGAGAATCTGTTTTTTATAGAAGCTCCTACCTATTGGAATACCTTACCAACTGAATTAAGACTTTTTCAGTGCATTACGTCTTTTAGGCAAGCTTTCAAAAATGTCCTACTGAAGCAGACCTTTGACCAAGTTATCTTGACAATGACTTTCAATTTGTAGATTAGTCCTTCTATTGAGCTTCTGATGCACAAGATATGGTTTGCCCTCTGAGCATTTTTGTATTATGTGAGTTGTTGTGAACTGTGGTTGTTTATATTACAGCAAGTTTGGTTTATTTTTGTATATTATTATTATTTTATAACTGTATTATTGTACATTGCTTAGACTTCCAGAATTAAAGCAATTAATACATTTTAATAAATGAAATGAAATGAAATACATGGACTCCCATACCATATCCTCTCAAACTGAGGAGTACAATTTACAGCCTGCTTCTGGAAGAGTCTATGCAAGAAATTCGGTATCACTTTTCTGATCTTACAGCACCCATGCACTGCAAATCAGTCAGCTAAATCAGATACTAAATCTCCAATGAAGACACCTTGTCTAAATTTCAACAGTGTTTATGCCAACAAGTAATCAAAACATGTAACTTACTGGTTGCAGTCTTGAGGGGGGGGGGGGGGGGGGGGAAGAGAAATTGATCTCAGGTTCAGAGCACTGACTCTAGAGTTGAAATAGCTATTGTAGGAATTGTACTGGAGATTTAAGCACACCTATTGTGTGCACTTATTGATTGTATGTCTAGGTAAAAAAGAAATGCATTCCTAAGGAGCAGGAGAGATGAGAATCCACTTGCTTCTTTCTTCTTTCTCTCAGAAGCTCCACTTGCAAACTGAAAAAAGTCCCAGCAGGCATGAACCAGTACTTAAGCCAATAGGAAGTGCCCAGAATTAATGGGAACTGGAAACATGTGACCATAAAGGTCCAATAGCAACAAGATTACAGGATTATAGAGGCTTGTAGTCCTGTGACATCACACTAGCTTACAAGCAGGAACAGAACAACTGTATATATACAACAAACAATAAATCTGCTCACAGTTAATGGGGGCAGAACAATCATCTTGGACTTCACTTCAGCCTATCACCCTTTGAGCAACAGGTAGATTGAATGGGTTAATCAGACCCTCAAGGCCTTTCTGAGGTTTTTGAAAACCAGTGTCAAGATAATTTGGCATCCCTCCTCTCATGGGCAGAGTTCTGCTACAATAACCACATGGGGAGTTTAACAGGTTTCTCACCTTCTACCTAGTCTTTGGGCACCATCCTCGAGTACCATTGCCTTTCCTCACCCCTGTTGCCTGTCCAGCAGCTAACATCAGGGGCAGGAGCTCCAAGAACTATGGCAAAAGACTTACCAACTCTTTGAGGAGGCAGCATTACATTTTAAAAGGCAAGCAGATAAGAAACACCACCCAGCACCCCAACTCTAGCCTGGAGATTTAGTATGGCTCAGTACAAAGAACCTGCACCTCAAGATACCATCTTTAAAATTTGATCCCAGGTTTGTGGGACCATTCCCCATTATTCATCAGGTGGGGCCAGCAGCCTTCAAATTGAGACTACCACCCTCATAATACATGATGCCTTTCATGTATTGCTATTAAAAACAATGATCTTGTCATGGCCTTCAAGACCACTTCTCAAGCCAACTGAGGTGGTTTTAGAAGAAGATCCCCTACATGACGTCCAAGAGATTCTAGATTCATGAAGAGTCAGAAACAAGATTGAGTACCTACCTTATCTCATGGAAGGGCTTCAGACCCGAACAAAATTCTTGGGAGCCAGCCTCAAATCTCCAAGCCCCTCAACTGGTGCAAGACCTTCGTAGGCAGTTTCCCCAGAAACCCAAGCCCAAAAGTCAGGGCAGGGGGCTTTGGAGAGGGGGTACTGTTCTGTTTGGCCAGCTGTGGGGTAAGCCCACAATCGGCCACACTGACTGGGACACCATCACTCCTGCCTCCAGATGCCGCTACCATGCCATCTGTGCCTTGCCTCCCCTAGCTGCGTGCTGTAACTTGACGATGGTACATTACAACATACATCCACATACTTTGTTATAATAACCAAACAGTATCCAAGCAAATGCAGAGCCTCGCTAGCCATTATAATCATATCCATCATTAATAACTGTAACAAGAAATTTCTTTCTTTTCATTTTAAACTACATGATAGTAGATTAACCCCTCCTTCCCTCCCCATAATATGATATATGACAGTATCTGTTGATATTAAATAACTGAGCGATATATATGAATTTACAAAGTATCTTTTCTAAGTAAGTAAGTGGTCTGGCTGTCTTTCTCTGGTCCAGCCAGGACTCATGGCATCAAGTTTGAATACTGATATCACGAGTCTAGGGCAGCTCTCCCCACCCAAGAGGTGCACCAAAAATAGTGTCATAAAACAAAAAAAAAAAGGAAAACCAAAATACAAAAATATTGATCATAGCATTAAGCTTTATAAATGGTTTAAGAGCAGGCTCCTAGCCCTACCTGAAAGGCTTTGAATATAACTGTCACAAATGATAAAATATTTCTTTTTGTCAGGGGGAGAATTAATAGCTGTAAGAGATTCCATATGCGCCATGGTATAGAGTGTGTTCCGCTACTGCCAGTAGGATGGTGGTTCCCTCTCTCTTCAATGCATTAGAATGGATTTTTTTTCCTTGTAACAGTGCCTTTCGTAAAAATAATCTATCACCTTCCCTCTTCACAACTGTTGGGAAGCCCATACCAAACAAAACTGCCTCTACGGTTATAGGTAGATGAACATTTAATATATCACATAGGTATATAAGTATCCTTCTCCAAAATATAGTCACAAAGGTACAATCCCAGAACATATGTGTTATTGATCCTTCCTTCTCTGCGATGAGATTATTCCCACTTTGAAGGCCATTATTGGAGGGATGTAGACCCTATGATAGAATTTAAATTGAACTTCCCTTAATCTCATATTTGGAAAAGTCTGTCTCAACAGTCGGAAACCTGACAATAAACTCCCTTGTGATAGTGAGAAATTACTCTCCTGTTTCCATGTATTCCACACAGGCTGAATGTAATCATTTTTCCAGGACTGTTTTAACTCTTTGTTGAGAAGTGCCAGTGAAACCTTAGCCTTTTCTGGTTGAAAAAATGTATCTATCACTTCTGTCTTTGGTTGTTCAAGCACCTTCCTGGGTAGGGAATCAATATAATGTCGGACTTGTATGTATGAAAAAAAATCAGAGTCCTGTAAGTCAAATAACTCTTTTATCTTAGAAAAGGGAAATACTATTCCAATATCCATCCCTGTCCAGAACATGAGAGAGAAATTGAATACCCCTTCATTTCCAGTTTAGAAGATCCCGGGATTGGATTCCTGATAAAAATTCTAGGTTCCCATGAATTGGAAGATATAAAGACCAGCGGCTAGTAAACTGGAAGCATGAAGCTAGGCGCTTCCATGCCCAAATAAGTGGTGTGATCAGAATATTAGGTGCCAGCCCCATAGGTAACACTCTACCCTCCGCATAGAGGACAAATTGCCAACCTAAAGGGGATATCATGAAACTGTCTGTATCTAAATCCATATAAACAGAGTCCCCAAGCATCCGGTCTCTTACTATACACAAGAGCCTAGCAAGGTTATATAACTCCAGAGCTGGTAGACTAAGCCTGCCTTTCTCCCAGTCAAGTTGCAGCTCACGGAGTGCAATTCTTGTTTTTTTACCTGCCCACAGAAACTTTCACAGCTGGTGGTTCAAACATTTAATATCCTTGCTGCAAGGCGAAGTGGCAACAATTGGAACAAGTATAGCCAGCATGGAAAAAGTGTCCTCTTAAATAAATTTACTCTGCCCAATAGAGAAAGTGGTAAATTCTGCCACATCTCCAACTTCGCTTTAGTAGAGTTCAATAAAGGGAGAAGGTCCAAACCAATTCATACACCTAGGTATTTAAAGGTACCTTGCATCCATTTAAGAGGGAAGGTACCCTGCTAGTCCAACCAAATTGATTCCGGATATACTAACGCTTCTGATTTATCTTTGTTTAATTTAAGCCCGGTGAAGGCACCAAAGTCTTCAATTAGTTGTAGTAAATGAAGTAAGGAGTTAACTGGGTCTGTTAAAAAGACCAATAAATCATCTTCAAAGGCTGAGTATTTAAAAGTAGTTGTCCTTAAGGGGAACCCCTTTATCCTTGGTGCTTGTTGAATAGCTGTGAGTAGAGGTTCCAGAGTGAGTAAGAACAATAAAGGGGAAAGTGGACATCCTTGATGCGTTCCCCTCTGATTAGAGAAGGAGGAAAAAATACTGCCATTTGCTGTGACCTCCACTATAGGATTGGAGTAAAGCAGTTGTATACCACTCAAAAAGGGGCCATGCAATGCATACTCTGCAGAAGATCAAATAAATACAGCCACTCCACTCTGTCAAAGGCTTTTTCTGCATCAAAGCTGACCACCATAAAGGGACATTGCTCTTAGTACTGCTATCTACAGCCAATAATAGCTTACGCACATTTACTTCAGCATGTCTACTCTTCACAAACCCAAAATATCAAGGAGCTATAAGCTCAGGGAGAATTATGGCCAAACGATCTGCTATGATTTTTGCTAATAACTTCTGGTCAAAATTTATCAGGGATATCGGACGATACCAGGAGACTAGGGTAGAGTCCCGTCCCGGTTTGGGAATGACTGTGATTACCACTCTATTCATGTGAGGGGTTAAGAGTCTTGATTAATGCCCAATAGAATTAGGGCATCCCGACAGTGAGGTTCCAATAATTAGAAAAGTAGTCCAAGTGCCTGTAACTAAAAACTCACCAGAGCTAAAAAATTCTAACTTATCCCTATCAATTAAAAAGCAGAATGAAAATACAAACAAAAAACAAACTTTGAAATGTTTGTATGCTAATGCCAGAAGTCTAAGAAGTAAGATGGGAGAATTAGAATGTATAGCAGTGAATGATGACATAGACTTAATTGGCATCTCAGAGACATGGTGGAAAGAGGATAACCAATGGGACAGTGCTATACCAGGGTACAAATTATATCGCAACGACAGAGAGGAGCACTCGGGAGGAGGTGTGGCGCTTTATGTCCGGGATGGCATAGAGTCCAACAGGATAAACATCCTGCATGAGACTAAATACAAAATTGAATCTTTATGGGTAGAAATCCCTTGTGTGTTGGGGAAGACTATAGTGATAGGGTATACTACCATCCACCTGGTCAAGATGGTGAGACGGACAGAGAAATGCTAAGAGAAATTAGGAAAGCTAAGCAAATTGGTAGTGCAGTAATAATGGGAGACTTCAATTACCCCAATATTGACTGGGTAAATGTATCATCTGGTCACGCTAGAGAGATAATGTTCCTGGATGGAATAAATGATAGCTTTATGGAGCAATTGGTTCAGGAACCGATGAGAGAGGGAGCAATTTTAGATCTAATTCTCAGTGGAGCACAGGACTTGGTGAGAGAGGTAACGGTGGTGGGGCCGCTTGGCAATAGTGATCATAATATGATCAAATTTGATTTAATGACTGGAAGAGGAACAGTGTGCAAATCCAAGGCTCTCGTGCTAAACTTTCAAAAGGGAAACTTTGATAAAATGAGAAAAATTGTTAGAAAAAAACTGAAAGGAGCAGCTACAAAAGTAAAAAATGTCCAAGCGGCGTGGTCATTGTTAAAAAATACCATTCTAGAAGCACAGTCCAAATGTATTCCACACATTAAGAAAGGTGGAAAGAAGGCAAAACGATTACCGGCATGGTTAAAAGGGGAGGCGAAAGAAGCTATTTTAGCCAAAAGATCTTCATTCAAAAATTGGAAGAAGGATCCAACAGAAGAAAATAGGATAAAGCATAAACGTTGGCAAGTTAAATGTAAGACATTGATAAGACAGGCTAACAAAGAATTTGAAAAGAATTGACTGTTGCGGCAAAAACTCACAGTAAAAACTTTTAAAATATATCCGAAGCAGAAAGCCTGTGAGGGAGTCAGTTGAACCATTAGATGATCGAGGGGTTAAAGGGGCACTTAAAGAAGATAAGGCCATCGCGGAAAGATTAAATGATTTCTTTGCTTCTGTGTTTACTGAAGAGGATGTTGGGGAGGTACCCATAATGGAGAAGGTTTTCATGGGTAATGATTCAGATGGACTGAATCAAATCACGGTGAACCTAGAAGATGTGGTAGGCCTGATTGACAAACTGAAGAATAGTAAATCACCTGGACCGGATGGTATACAACCCAGAGTTATGAAGGAACTAAAAAATGAAATTTCAGACCTATTAGTAAAAATTTGTAACTTATCATTAAAATCATCCATTGTACCTGAAGACTGGAGGATAGCAAATATAACCCCAATATTTACAAAGGGCTCCAGGGGCGATCCGGGAAACTACAGACCAGTTAGCCTGACTTCAGTGCCAGAAAAATAGTGGAAAGGTTTCTAAACATCAAAATCACAGAACATATAGAAAGACGTGGTTTAATGGAACAAAGTCAGCATGGCTTTACCCAGGGCAAGTCTTACCTCACAAATCTGCTTCACATTTTTGAAGGAGTTAATAAACATGTGGATAAAGGTGAACCGGTAGATATAGTATACTTGGATTTTCAGAAGGCGTTTGACAAAGTTCCTCATGAGAGGCTTCTAGGAAAAGTAAAAAGTCATGGGATAGGTGGCGATGTCCTTTCGTGGATTGCAAACTGGCTAAAAGACAGGAAACAGAGAGTAGGATTAAATGGACAATTTTCTCAGTGGAAGGGAGTGGACAGTGGAGTGCCTCAGGGATCTGTATTGGGACCCTTACTTTTCAATATATTTATAAATGATCTGGAAAGAAATACAACGAGTGAGATAATCAAATTTGCAGATGACACAAAATTGTGCAGAGTAGTTAAATCACAAGCAGATTGTGATAAATTGCAGGAAGACCTTGTGAGACTGGAAAATTGGGCATCCAAATGGCAGATGAAATTTAATGTGGATAAGTGCAAGGTGATGCATATAGGGAAAAATAACCCATGCTATAATTACACAATGTTGGGTTCCATATTAGGTGCTACAACCCAAGAAAGAGATCTAGGCGTCATAGTGGATAACACATTGAAATCGTCGGTTCAGTGTGCTGCGGCAGTCAAAAAAGCAAACAGAATGTTGGGAATTATTAGAAAGGAAATGGTGAATAAAACGGAAAATGTCATAATGCTTCTGTATCGCTCCATGGTGAGACAGCACCTTGAATATTTTGTACAATTCTGGTCGCCGCATCTCAAAAAAGATATAATTGCGATGGAGAAGGTACAGAGAAGGGCTACCAAAATGATAAAGGGATTGGAACACCTCCCCTATGAGGAAAGACTAAAGAGGTTAGGACTTTTCAGCTTGGAGAAGAGACGACTGAGGGGGGATATGATAAAGATGTTTAAAATCATGAGAGGTCTAGAACGGATAGATGTGAATCGGTTATTTACTCTTTCGGATAGTAGAAAGACTAGGGGGCACTCCATGAAGTTAGCATGGGGCACATTTAAAACTAATCGGAGAAAGTTCATTTTTACTCAATGCACAATTAAACTCTGGAATTTGTTGCCAGAGGATGTGGTTAGTGCAGTTAGTATAGCTGTGTTTAAAAAAGGATTGGATAAGTTCTTGGAGGAGAAGTCCATTACCTGCTATTAAGTTCACTTAGAGAATAGCCACTGCCATTAGCAATGGTAACATGGAATAGACTTAGTTTTTGGGTACTTGCCAGGTTCTTATGGCCTGGATTGGCCACTGTTTGAAACAGGATGCTGGGCTTGATGGACCCTTGGTCTGACCCAGTATGGCATTTTCTTTATGTTCTTATGTTCTTATTTATTTATTTTATTTATTTATAGATTTTTATACCGCGGTAAGTATAGACATACATCACCTCGGTTTACAGTGAAACAATAAGTTAGCAACAGGCTTTACATGTAACAGTTTAAAAAAACAGTAAAAACATTTAACAGCAACAGGCTTTACAGAAACAAGGGTTTTAAAGATATGTATACATCATTAAATATCAAATCAATAAATATAAATAACCATGTATTCGCAGGAGCAAATTAACTGTCAGCAGCGAGACCAATGTCACATACATAGCTGAGGTGACACCTGCTCTCCCAATGATTTTATAGAACTCACTGGAAAATCCATCTGGATCGGGGGCTTTAAATTCTTGGCAGAATGGATACCCAGGGCCACCTCCTCCACTGTAAATGGTCAATTTAATCTCTGCAACTGGCCTTCCTTAAAGTGACATAAAGTAGTTTTCTTTAACAATTCTTGTCATTTAGTGTGATCGCTTCCCTCAGATGAATAAAGGGCGGTATAATAATTTCAAAGGCGGCCTTCTGGGCTTTTAATATTGGAGATAAATCTAGGCCCTCAAGAAGGTTTGATCAAAGAGGACATAAGCTTCCCCATTTTTTTTTTTTATTTTCAAAAATATATATGTTTATCACAAGAATATACTTGCTTTGGAAAAGTTGTGCATTGTAGAAATTATACCATATCAGAAAACATTCCTTAAGAATTACAATACCCGCACCAGAATTATAAGTAGTATGGAGAGAGCTGAAAATAGAAGCATTTAAACAGGAAAAAAAAACAAACATATATACATACATATTTTTTTTATAGAATGGTAATGACGAGTAGTGCCAAACTTATATCTATGCTGAAGCCCCGGTGGAACCTATACGGGTGTGCGTAGTGAGAAAGGTTTTAAGCTGATCGGGCTCAAAGAATGCATAATTGGTATTTAAGTATCTTATATAACATTTACATGGGTAAAACCAAAGGACAGGGTTTTTTTTAAATCCATGTAAATGGATTTAAAAAAAACCCTGTCCTTTGGTTTTAATGTATGGTTTCTCTGCCTTTATTTAATCTCTGCCTTTATTTCTCTGCCTTTATTTCTCTGCCTTTATTTAATCTCTGCCTTTATTTTTTAAATCCATTTACATGGATTTAAAAAAAACCCTGTCCTTTGGTTTTAATGTATGGTTTCTCTGCCTTTATTTAATCTAGTCTATTAATTGCCTTATTTATTTACTTAAAGTTGAGCTTAGTTTTTGGTTTTTACCTATTTATTTAGATCTAGTGTTTATTTATTTATTTATTTATTTATTTAAATTTCTTATATACCGGCATTCGCGATGGGAGTCGCATCATGCCGGTTTACAAATAACAAGGTGTGACAACAGAATAAATACTTAATAACTTAAAAACATTAACATGTGATAGAAGAATAAGGTAGCAGTTACAATAAAACAGGGATAAAATGCAACTTGGAATGAAGAGAAGGCAAAAGAGAGATTAACACTGAGATAACAAAAGAATGACCAAGGTAAATAAAACCAAGGTAAATAAACCTTTTACTTGTTTCAAGTCTTGTTCAATGTAAACTGTTCTATGTAAACTGCCCCCCGGCAGTAGTTCTTCTGTTAACTGTGAACCGGAGTGATATGTATTGTATACAGGAACTCCCAGTATATAAAAGCTATAAATAAATAAATAAATAAATAAATAAATAAATAAATAACTCAAATTAAATGTGGCTCCTAGTTGGAGTGTCTCAGCACGTATAGTAAGAAAACTTTTTCTACGCATTTGTGTTGGTTTGATCACATCTGGGTATATCCAGATCTGCCAGCCATAAAAAGGAATTTGATGGTTTCTAAAGAAATTTTTCAAGACGTTATTACGATCGGACAAAAAAGTGAATGAAACCAAAAGTGTTCTTCTTTGATTAATTTCCAATTCTTGCGACATCCAACAGAGCGCACTGTTAACCTGCCTTTGGACGCGCGTTTTCCCTTACCCCTTATTCAGTAAGGGGCGGAAAATGCGCGTCCAACCCGCGGCACCCAATAGCGCCCTCAACATGTAAATGCATGTTGATGGCCCTATAAGGTATTCCCGTGCGATACAGAAAGTAAAATGTGCAGCCAAGCCACACATTTTACTTAAGGAAATTAGCGCCTACCCAAAGGTAGGCGCTAGTTTTGCCGGCATCGGGAAAGTGCACAGAAAAGCAGTAAAAACTGCTTTTCTGTGCACTCTCCGACTTAATATCATGGCGATATTAAGTCGGAGGTCCCGAAAAAAAGTAAAAAAAAAAGAAAAAAATTTTTTTAAATGGGCCGGCGGCTGTCAGATCAAAAACCGGACACTCAATTTTGCCGGCGTCCGGTTTCCGAGCCCGTGGCTGTCAGAAGACTCGAGAACCGACGCCGGCAAAATTGAGCGTTGGCTGTCAAACCCGCTGACAGCCGCTGCTCCGGGCTAAAAAGAGGCGCTAGGGACGCGCTAGTGTCCCTAGCGCCTCCTTTTGCCTGTTTCTACCGCACCACCTAATTTAAATACTGAATCGCGTGCACCGGCGAATGGCCGTGCGCGCGCCGGGAGAGCGGGCGTTCGTCCGCTCTCCCGTGGACTTTACTGAATCGGCCCATCGCTGATGGGGGGGGGATTTCCAAAATTTGCTGGATATACTGTTTAAGCAATTCCAAAGGGGAGATCATATTTATGACCAGAAAGTTTAACACTCTAAGGTTGTGAGACCTCAGAGCATTCTCAATATTCTCCAGTCTCCTACTACTTAATAAATCCGACTGAACTAGGTTCAACCTATAGCACCAGAATGCAAGGGTTTTTGTGTGGTTTGCTTCTCTTTTTATTTTGGGGAACCCAGGTACAAGCAAAATTTTAAGGCCTATGTGGATTTTTGCCCCATCTGTTTGCAGCAAAAATCTCTGTTGGGTCAACCCTGGTGGGGCTGTTAGAGCTGTTGCCACTCCCTGAGGAACCCTGGATCCACTTGTCCTCTGATTTCATAGTGGACCTCCCTGTCTCAAATGGCACCACTGTAATTTGGGTGGTTACTGACCGCTTCTCAAAGATGGTTCACTTTATCCCACTTCTGGGCCTTCCTTCCATCCCAGAACTTGCAGGTCCTTTTACTCTCCATGTGTTCAGCCTACATGGGTTACCCAAGCAAATCTTATCGGATAAGGGAGTACAGTTCACAGCAAAACACTGGCAGTCATTGTGTAAAAAGTTTGATATCACCCTGGACTTCACAACAGCCTACCACCCTCAGGGAAATAGGCAGTCTGAATGCACAAACCTCACACTAAAAACCTTCCTCTGGCCTATGTCAATGAGTGCCAGGATAACTGGGCTTCCTTTTTAACCTGGATGGAGTTCTCACACAACTCCCACATCTGTCCCGAATTGGTTCATCCCCCTTTCAACTGGTTTATGGGATGCAGCCTTTAGTACCTTTATATCTTCCACTGGCAGTACCCTCTCCAGCAACCCAGTTATCCGCTCAGGAACTCTAGGACATATGGGCCCACACCAATGTCCTCACTGGGAAGCGGCTGAGAAGGCCAAAAGTACCACAGATGCACATAGGAGGCCTGCTCCTCAATTTAAGGTAGACAAGAAGGTCTGGCTGAGCACCTGTCACATACGACTGAAGGTGCCTTCTATTCGATTTGCCCCACGATACATCAGCCTGTTTTCAATAATTCACCACATTGGACCAGTGACCTACCAGCTCAAGTTGCCCTCTATATTGGGCATCCATAATGTGCTCCGTGTATCATTGTTAAAACCATTAATACTCTCCTGCCCCACCAGGATGCCATCAAGATCTCAAGAAGTGGCCAGCGAGGACAGCGCGATCTAAGATGTAGAGGAAATCCTAGATTCTTGGTGCAGGGATAAGAAGTGGGAATACCTACTCTCCTGGAAGGGATAGGGTCCTGAAAAAAATTCCTGGGAACCTGCATCTAGCATTCTGTATCACAACTTGCTAAGGGACTTTCATGCCATGTATCCCAAAAAGCCTAAGCCTCAGGGAAGGGGCTTATAAGGGGGGTCCTGTTGCATTTGGTGGTTCATGGGACAGGCCCGCAGACCACTGCACTTACCCTCTTCCCCGAGCCTGTCCAACATAAGAACATGCCATACTGGGTCAGACCAAAGGTCCATCAAGCCCAGCATCCTGTTTCCAACAGTGGCCAATCCAGGCCATAAGAACCTGGCAAGTACCCAAAAACTAAGTCTATTCCATGTTACTGTGGCTAGTAATAGCAGTGGCTATTTTATAAGTCAACTTAATTAATAGCAGGTAATGGACTTCTCCTCCAAGAACTTATCCAATCCTTTTTTAAACACAGCTATGCTAACTGCATTAACCACATCCTCTGGCAACAAATTCCACAGTTTAATTGTGCGTTGAGTGAAAAAGAGCTTTCTCCGATTAGTTTTAAATGTGCCACATGCTAACTTTATGGAGTGCCCCCTAGTCCTTCTATTATCTGAAAGACTAAATACCTGATTTACATCTACCCTTTCTAGATCTCTCATGATTTTAAACACCTCTAATATCCCCCCTCAGCCTTCTCTTCTCCAAGCTGAAAAGTCCTAACCTCTTTAGTCTTTCCTCATAGGGGAGCTGTTCCATCCCCTTTATCATTTTGATTGCCCTTCTCTGTACCTTCTCCATCGCAACTATATCTTTTTTGAGATGCGGCGACCAGAATTGTACACAGGATTCAAGGTGCGGTCTCACCATGGAGCGATACAGAGGCATTATGACATTTTCCGTTTTATACACCATTCCCTTTCTAATAATTCCCAACATTCTGTTTGCTTTTTTGACTGCTGCAGCACACTGAACCAACGCAGCACACTGAACCGACGCAGCACACTGAACCGACGATTTCAAGGGAGTACCAATGTCAGGGAAGCCCCAAGGCAACATGCGGCAAGCTGCCGCACTCAGCTGTGCCTCTGCCGATCCTCGCATGCAGTGCAGTCACTAGGCATGCATGCACACCATAGAAACATAGAAACATAGAAATGACGGCAGAAGAAGACCAAAGAGCCCATCCAGTCTGCCCAACAAGCTTCACACATTTTTTTTCTCATACTTATCTGTTTCTCTTAGCTCTTTGGTTCTATTTCCCTTCCACCCCCACCATTAATGTAGAGAGCAGTGATGGAGCTGCATCCAAGTGAAATATCAAGCTTGATTAGTTAGGGGTAGTAACCGCCGCAATAAGCAAGCTACACCCATACTTATTTGTTTACCCAGACTATGTTATTCAGCCCTTATTGGTTGTTTTTCTTCTTCTGAGAATTTAAAGGTAGGACCACTTCTGAGAATTTAAAGGGACCACAGCAGGAAAGTCCCTGTTGATAATATCTAGGAGGGCAACTCTTTGGTTGCAAGATGCCTCGGCAATATGTCCACTACCTTGGTAGAGCAAGTTGACTCAGTATGTTCCTGGTCTTCATACCTGTGTCCTTGGTCTTCGTTCCCATGTTCCTGATCTTTTTTTCTGTGTTCCTGGTCTTTGTCTTTGTCCTGTGGTCAGCCTTCAGTTCTTCTTCAGTTCCTTATCTTGTGCTCAGTCTTCAATTCTTCTATGTCTTCTGTGTCATTGTCTGCCTACCTGTGCTATTCCTCACCTCCCTGCGTGCCTATCTGTCCTGTCTTCCCTTGGATGGATCTCTGGTTCTGACTTCGGCCTGTTTGACACTTGACCTTGCCTGAACTCTGCCTGCCACCGACCACATCTGAACGAAACCTGCCTTGACCTCTGCCTGCCTCCGACAATGCCTCTATCCAATCTGCATTGGATCCTGGCCTGTGACCCGACCATTTCTCTGGATATCCAGCTCATCAGTAGAGGCCCCCCACCTAAGACCTGCCAGCCCCTTGACCCGAAGGTTCAACCTAAGGGGAACAAGGGCTGATATAGGTGAATCTCCAGTTGGGCCTCTGCCACAGCTGGCTCTACCAGCTGATGGTTGGGACCTGCAGGGCAACTCCTCTCTATCACCTAAGGTTTTTAAAAGCAAATTACATAGTCTGAGATAATATAGAACATAAGATTTGTCGTACTACATCAGACCAAAGGTCCATCAAGCCCAGCATTCTGTCTCCGACAATGGTCAATCCAGGTCACAAATATCTTGTACGATCCCACAAGGAAAATACTGTAGATTCCATGCTGCTTATCCCAGGAATATGCAGTGGATTTCCTAAGTCCACCTTAATAATGCTTAATGGGCTTTTCTTCCAGGAACTTGTCCAAACCTTTTTTAAACCCAGCTACACTAACAACTTTCACCACTTCTTCTGGCAATGAATTCCAGACCCTGTATCCTGAATCCTATATCCTGCCTGGAGCCAGAGATTGATCTAGATATCTTCAGATCCATTCCATCTCATTCTGTCTTTGATTCAAGATTAAAAAAACAAACAAACACTCCAGCTTTAAATCTCCAGTGCACAGGCTGGAGCTAATTTCTCTTTGTGGAACTGAATTTGCATTGTGGCTAAGTATTCTTGCTTATTACTTACAAGTTTTGTAGAAGGCTTCTGTGAATAATTCCTGTCTGTGTTTTCATTTCTTTATAGTAAGATATTATTCTAGTAAATTAATTTGCTGTTTGGTTGCTCTGCTATAGAGTTAAAATAAAAAAAAACAAAAACACTTCAGCTTTAAATCTATTTCTCTTTTGCAGTTAGCTGGCACAAATAATCTGTTTAAATCTTAATATTGGGGCATAAAGACTGTTTTAAAAAAATTGACAAAAAAGGACAAACTTCTAGAAGAGACCTGATCCAACTGGATTGGGTGTGTATCAGACCTTGGGGGAGGTAAACTTAGAGAAGCAGGAGAGCCATTGTGGCCGGTGCATAGGCTGGAGTATATTATTGGTCTGGTTCTTTGCTAATTTGTTTGCTTTAAGATTCAGTATACCTGCATTTCTCTTATTGTAGAGCTGTCTTTAATAATCTGTTTAATATTGGCACATAAGTGCTGAGGGATCATTTAATAGATAAAGGACTATTAAAGTTCCAGGAAGTGCCCTGCTTTACCCAGCTTGTCCCAGGTTAAACTGTTTGAGAAGCTTAGGAGTGAGTGCCAAGGTGGTGACCTGGATTGCAAACTGGTTGACGGACAGAAGACAATGTGTGATGGTAAATGGAACTCTCTCTGAAGAGAGAGCGGTTTTAAGTGGTGTACCGCAAGGATCGGTGTTGGGACCGGTCCTGTTCAATATCTTTGTGAGCGACATTGCGGACGGGATAGAAGGTAAGGTTTGTCTTTTTGCGGATGACACTAAGGGGGTCATTTTCCAAGGTGTTATCGCGGGAGATAAATTCGCAAATCGCGCTAACAGCCGTTAACGCGATTTGCGAATGCAAATTCATAATTTTATATTCAGGGGGCGGAGCTTATGTAAAACGGGAAACAGTTATCGTGTGCCGCGAAACAGCCGCAGTGTTAGCGCGGCTCCTATCGCGGCTAATAGCTACAACACATTCATTCGCGTTACGGGCCAGTAAAGGGTTATCGTGGTCCACGACAATTCCAAACAGCTCAGAGAGAGAGAGAGAGAGAGAGAGAGAGAAAGAGCGCCTTGCTATAGTGCCTATGCCCTAGACAGGTATTTGTATCCCAATGTTCTCTCAACCTAGCTTGATGGACACTCTCCCTGGGCAACAACAAGCTAGGTGGAGAGAATGTTGCCCAAATCTCGTCTTGGAGTGAGTTTCCTCACTCCGACGGCCAGCAAATCTTCACTAGAGACCACTGTTCTTTCCGTACGTCTCATGTTGAATGTGAAAGTGGCCCCCAACCCCCTATGCTCATACCTAATCCCCACCTCGAGTTACTAGGTGGCCCTCCCATAGGGATACAAATACCTGTCTAGGGCATAGGCACTATAGCAAGTCTCTCTCTCTCTCTCTCTCTCTCTCTCTCTCTCTCTCTCTCTCTCTCTCTCTCTCTCTCTCTCATATCGCGGTGCACGATGTTTTCGCATGATGTGATGTTTCCCCGCTGCAGGAAAACTGCCTTATTTGCATGGGACACACCCCCTCATGCGTTACCACTGCGATATTGGAAAATGAGGCCCTAAGATCTGCAACAGAGTGGACATGCCGGAAGGAGTGGAGAGAATGAGACGGGATTTAAGGAAACTGGAAGAGTGGTTGAAGATATGGCACCTGAGATTCAATGCCAAGAAGTGCAAAGTCATGCATATGGGGAGTGGAAATCCGAATGAACTGTATTCGATGGGGGGGAAAGGCTGGTTTTATATACCGACATTCATCAATGATATCACATCGGTTCACAGCGTAACATGAAACTGATGTGCACGAAGCAGGAGAGAGACCTTGGGGTGATAGTGTCTAATGATATGAAGTCTGCGAAACAATGCGACAAGGCGATAGCAAAATCCAGAAGAATGCTGGGCTGCATAGAGAGAGGAATATCGAGTAAGAAAAGGGAAGTGATTATCCCCTTGTACAGGTCCTTGGTGAGGCCTCACCGGGAGTACTGTGTTCAGTTCTGGAGACCGTATCTACAAAGAGACAAAGACAAGATGGAGGCGGTCCAGAGAAGGGTGACCAAAAGGGTGAATGGTCTTCATCAAATGACTTATGAGGAGAGATTGAAGAATCTAAATATGTACACCCTGGAGGAAAGGAGGAGCAGGGGTGATATGATTCAGACTTTCAGATACTTGAAAAACTTTAATGATCCAAAGACAACGACAAACCTTTTCCGTCAGAAAAACATCAGCAGAACCAGAGGTCACGAACTGAGGCTCCAGGGAGGAAGACTAAGAACCAATGTCAGGAAGTATTTCTTCACGGAAAGGGTGGTGGATGCCTGGAATGCCCTTCCGGAGGAAGTGGTGAAGTCTAAAACTGTGAAGGACTTCAAAGGGGCGTGGGATAAACACTGTGGATCCATCAAGTCTAGAGGGCGTGAATAAAGAGGAGGCAGCAAAACACTGCACGGAGCGGCAGTAGCCACAGAGGCATTCACGGAGCGGGATGCCAGTGGCCAGTGGTTGGTGTTCCACCTTCACGGAGCGGAAGGATGGAGGGCTGCCATCTCAAAAAAAAACCAAAACCAAACAACCAAACAAAAAAAAAACAAAACAGGGGTGGGTAAGAGTATGGGGCAGGGGTGTGGCCTGCTTGTTACAGCGGTTGCTACCCCTAATTGAGCTCGATGTTCACTTGGATGCAGATACGGCGCTGCTCTCTACATTGGTGGTGGGGTGGAGGGGAATTAGGGCTGGAGGGTACTGGAAGCCAATAGTAACAGGTGGGAGAGAGAAAAAGGGAAATAAAAAAAATGGATAAAGTGCGTAGCTCGCTGGGCAGACTGGCTGGGCTGTTTGGTCTTCTTCTGCCGTCATTTCTATGTTTCTATGATTCTATAAGATCCCATACCATGTTACGCACCAGAATTACTTTACTATTGCAAATTATCCATGGTAGTGAACACAGGTCAAGTGATATCCAAAGGATCTCCAGCAGGCACAGTGGTCTACCACATCCTATCCTCTCATTCAGATAGTGCTAGGGTTGTTTTGTGCTGCTGCCAGTGCAGAAAATAGTCACCAATATTGCAGCCCAAAACATCTTTATACCATCAAAGCTGCTGCTGCAGCCTAAGCCATCCCTAAACTCATCAAAAACAAATAGGTTCTGCGTAGAGATGCAAAACAGTAAATGGTTAGTGGTTAAAGTCTTAATGCTTAGTCTCCAGGGGAGGCCAATATTCTGCACTACTTAACAGGATAAGTAGCGACTTATCCAGCTAAGTGGTAGCAGCTGAATATCTGGCTGCAATCAGTGCTCACCACTCAGCCGGATCAATACTTATCTGGCTAACTACTTAGCCAGGTAAGTGGTGGGTGGGATGTGGGTCAAAAGGGGAGGAGTTACTTATCCAGTTAACTTAGCTGGTAAATGCTATTTGGACTTATCTAGTTAAATTAATTGGATAAGTTAGACTTGCTCAATAGCAGTCTAATGTTAGTGGATACAGGGTCAAATTTAAGAATAAGGTACCGATAGGCACAATACAATGGATATGAAATTTCACCCTCTGGAAATGTAAGAGCAGCAGGACAGTCCCGGTTTTTGGATTCCTTCAGAATTTGGCACCCTAGGTACCTATGTTGCCTATTCCTATATCCAGCCCTGGCTGGATAAGATTTGCCCGGCTAACTAGCCATGCTGCTGAATATCCCTTGTAAGTTAGCCAGATAATTCTTATCCAGCTAATTTGCTCATCCGGATATGTTTCAATATTGACCCCTTAATTGTTTAATATTTTCAACATTATTGCAGGAAGCCAAAAAAAAGGGACCTGTGATTAACTTCTGGGTTTCTATGTCCTAGCATACTGCATGGTTCCCCACATTAGGGCAGGCTGGATCACTATTGGGCAGCCCAGGATAAGTGCTCAAGGATATTAACAAGTCCCCGTCATACAGCTGGAGGTGGCTGAAGTATAACTATTACTATAGTTAATCTTTCAGTCATTTCAATAGTTAACGATTTAAATATGTATATCCTTAGTTCTGTAGTGCTGCTATAGAAAGCAGAAAAGTTCACTGAAGCACACAGACACTCCATGAAGTTAGTAAGTAGCACATTCAAAACAAGTTAGCCATGTTATTTATACCCAATTGTTGGATGTAATTGTATATTTGTTTAATTGTTCAATCTGTTTGATGTAATTTTCTGTTCCTTGTTCCGTGTAAACCGAAGTGGTATGCACTAGTGCATGAACTCCGGTATATAAAAGCCTTTAAATAAATAAATAAATAAATAAATAAGTCAGAGAAATTTTTTTCACTCAACACACAATTAAGCTCTGGAATTCATTGTTGGAGGATGTGGTTAAGGGATTTAGCATAGCTGGGTTTAAAACATGTTTGGACAAGCTCTTGGAGAAATCCATGAACTGTTATTAACCAAGTAGATTTAGGGAATTGCCACCACTTATCACTGTGCGATAACAGCATGGGATTTATTTATTGTTGTGATCCTGCCAAGTACTTGTGACCTAGATTGGCCATTGTTGGAAACAGGATACTGGGCTTGATGGACCCTCAGCCTAACCCAGTAAGGCAATTCTTATATTCTTATTTTACAGCTTGAGTCATTCTGCACTGTTGCTACAGACTGAGCCGTCTCTAAACCCAACATAGCAAACAGGTTCTGTGATGCTACTGTAGCCCAAGCCAAAATTCACCAAAGTGTATGAGTTCTGCAGTGGTCCTGCAGCCTTAGACATCCCTAAACCCACCAAAGCAAACAGGTTCTGCAGTGCTGCTGTTGATGTCTGAGGGAAGGGAGAGCTGGGTCTGCTAGGGCTGATTTGGGGAAAAAGTGACTCCATTCTGCTAACACTGCCTGGATTGACTCCAAACCTTCTGGAGGGCTTGTGTATGTGTGCAGGTGAAAAATGGTTCTTCATGATATTCACATCATGTTATCCCAAGAGTTATTGCAGCAGAATGTGGAATATAGGGACTGGAAGTTCCAGTGACTTGTGTTGATAGTATGGTTACTGCACACGTGTGGTAAATGTCAAATGCATGATTAAATCATAAACATTATGAGATCCCAATAAATAAACTAAAACTGATTGAATATTTTTCAGATCATTTTGAGCTGAGACTGATGAATGGCCCCCATCGCTGTGCTGGGAGAGTGGAGATCTTTCATGACAACAGCTGGGGAACTGTATGTGAGGATGCCTGGGACATACAAGATGCTGCGGTGGTGTGTAAACAGATGGACTGTGGACCTGCAATCTCGGCTCTGAAAGGGGCCTATTATGGCAAAGGAAATGATCAGATTTGGCTGGACAATGTTAAATGCAACGGATCAGAAGCTCTCCTCGCTAACTGCAAGCATAATTCTTGGGGAGAACATGACTGTGAACATGACAACGATGCCAGTGTTGTGTGCTCAAGTAATTCTCTAACATGCTTATGCCCTCAGCTAGAACTCTGTTTATTGCATCTCTCATCTTAACTAGTGCTGACAGTACTTCTGATATTTGGCTGCATAGCACTATGCTCAGGGAAAGAAATTGTTTCCTTGGAGTCCATAAGAAGCATTCGTAAACTGTGGGTCTCGGACCCCAAATAGGATGACAAATTTTTTCACCTGGGATCACAAGTGCCTCAAATAGCTGCACTCTTCAGGCACCAGAAGCAGCGGCATTAGTAGTGGAAGACAGCATGGGGCCTGTGAGCCAGCACACACTCACAAGCCCTGCACGTGCATGAGTTTCTGTGGTAACAGGAAGCCCTGCATGAGGAGGGATTGGGCCTGCTGTAGGACCTGTGAGCCAGTACACGCTCACAAGCCCTGCATGAGGAGGGATTGGGGCTGCTGTAGGACCTGTGAGCCAGTACACGCTCACAAGCCCTGCATGAGGAGGGATTGGGGCTGCTGTAGGACCTGTGAGTTAGCACTGGCTGACAGGCCCATGTTGACTTTCATTGCTAATGCTGCTGCTTGCAGGTCACTTTCAGACTTTGAACCATGAAGGGAGGGTTGGTAAAGATTGCCATGACTCCCCTATTCTCACACAAAACTGAACCTACTCAAGAGAAAAATGTTACTCCTGCTATCAGCTTGCCCTCTCTTCTCACTAGTTTTCATCCACCTTTGGCCGGCGGCCCTAAGCAAAATGTTGTTGCTGGCCCTGCCCTGGGGGATCGTTAGAAAAGAGGAAGGAAGGAATCAGATGAAGGGAAGGGTTTGAGGGTTGGATCAGGTGGGGAGGGATTGAGAATGGAGGGTGAGAGAAGGGGAATGAAAGAAGACTGACTGGAGAATGTAGGAGAGGAGCTGGGTGAGGTGGCACAGCTGGGGGAGAAAGTGAGACTGGAAGGTGATAAAGAGGATGAGGATGAGGATGAAGTGAGAGGGAGGGGATGAAAGAGTTGGGAGTTATAAAAAGCACTTGAGAGGATGTGAAAAATACTGAAGAGGGTGAGAGCGAGAGCGGGGTGGCTGGGCAAGAGAGAGGACGTGGGAGCTGGAGCATGGTGAGGTGAGCGTGCAGTGATTGTTGGAGGGGGACGGCACCTCTGCAGATTTGTTTTGCTCATCCTCTGGGGCCATGTGAATTTCAGGTGCTAAAATGAAGTCACATTGGCTAAAAGTTTGGGAAGCCCTGCCTTAGACACATTCAGGAGGATCATGAGATGAAGGTACCCTTGTGATCACTGTCCTGGGAAAATTAACAGCAGAAAGCAGGGAAGCAAAGCAGTAGTGTGTTAATGTCTCAGGATCACATTTACAGCATTAGGACTATGAAAAAACACCACTGTTTTATTAAGGTTTCTGAATTCCTCTTCATTTCATGGAGGTCCCTGGGATTATATGTAATTCCTTGAAATAATTCTGAGAACTGCTGCTCTAAAACAAACTGATGTGGGGGTGAAGGGAAGGTGGAACCGCAGAGGGCTTATTTGCATATCTAGCTGTGATGACCGGTAGTAGCATTTGCAGTGGCTGATGCTATTGTGTGTGCGAAGGAAGCTGGCAGTGCTGCTGCCTGTGCTGTAATGTAGTGCAGTGTTTGGTGGTGGGGCAGTGTGTGAGGGAAGCTTGCAGTGCTGCTGCCTATGCTGTAATGTAGTGTAGTGTTCGGTGGTGAGGTAGTGTGTGAGGGAAGCTTGCAGTGCTGCTGCCTATGCTGTAATGTAGTGTAGTGTTTGGTGGTGAGGTAGTGTGTGAGGGAAGCTTGCAGTGCTGCTGCCTGTGCTGTAATGTACTGCAGTGTTCAGTGGTGGGGCAGTGTGTGAGGGAAGCTTGCAGTGCTGCTGCCTGTGCTGTAATGTAGTGCAGTGTTCGCTGGTGGGGCAGTGTGTGTGAGGGAAGCTTGCAGGGCTGCTGTCTGTGCTGTAATGTAGTGCAGTGTTCAGTGGTGGGGTAGTGTATGAGGGAAGCTGGCAGTGCTGCTGCCTGTGCTGTAATGTAGTGTAGTGTTCGCTGGTGGGTTAGTGTGTGAGGGAAGCTTGCAGTGCTGCTGCCTGTGCTGTAATGTAGTGCAGTGTTCGCTGGTGGGGCAGTGTGTGTGAGGGAAGCTGGCAGTGCTGCTGCCTGTGCTGTAATGTAGTGTAGTGTTCAGTGGTGGGGCAGTGTGTGAGGGAAGCTTGCAGTGCTGCTGCCTGTGCTGTAATGTAGTGCAGTGTTTGCTGCTGGGGCAGTGTGTGAGGAAAGCTTGCAGTGCTGCTGCCTGTGCTGTAATGTAGTGCAGTGTTTGCTGGTGGGGCAGTGTGTGAGGAAAGCTTGCAGTGCTGCTGCCTGTGCTGTAATGTAGTGCAGTGTTTGCTGGTGGGGCAGTGTGTGAGGGAAGCTTGCAGTGCTGCTGCCTGTGCTGTAATGTAGTGTAGTGTTCGGTGGTGGGGCAGTGTGTGAGGGAAGCTTGCAGTGCTGCTGCCTGTGCTGTAATGTAGTGCAGTGTTTGGTGGTGGGTTAGTGTGTGAGGGAAGCTGGCAGTGCTACTGCCTGTGCTGTAATGTAGTGCAGTGTTTGGTGGTGGGGTAGTGTGTGAGGGAAGCTTGCAGTGCTGCTTCCTGTGCTGTAATGTAGTGCAGTGTTTGGTGGTGGGGTAGTGTGTGAGGGAAGCTGGCAGTGCTGCTTCCTGTGCTGTAATGTAGTGCAGTGTTTGGTGGTGGGGTAGTGTGTGAGGGAAGCTGGCAGTGCTGCTGCCTGTGCTGTAATGTAGTGCAGTGTTTGGTGGTGGGGCAGTGGGTGTGAGGGAAGCTGGCAGTGCTGCTGCCTGTGCTGTAATGTAGTGCAGTGTTTGGTGGTGGGGCAGTGTGTGAGGGAAGCTTGCAGTGCTGCTGCCTGTGCTGTAATGTAGTGCAGTGTTTGGTGGTGGGGTAGTGTGTGAGGGAAGCTGGCAGTGCTGCTGCCTGTGCTGTAATGTAGTGCAGTGTTTGGTGGTGGGGTAGTGTGTGAGGGAAGCTGGCAGTGCTGCTGCCTGTGCTGTAATGTAGTGCAGTGTTTGGTGGTGGGGCAGTGTGTGTGAGGGAAGCTGGCAGTGCTGCTGCCTGTGCTGTAATGTAGTGCAGTGTTTGGTGGTGGGGCAGTGTGTGAGGGAAGCTGGCAGTGCTGCTGCCTGTGCTGTAATGTAGTGCAGTGTTTGGTGGTGGGGCAGTGTGTGTGAGGGAAGCTGGAAGTGCTGCTGCCTGTGCTGTAATGTAGTGCAGTGTTTGGTGGTGGGGCAGTGTGTGAGGGAAGCTGGCAGTGCTACTGCCTATGCTGTAGTTATTCTGTGGTAGGACTGTTTGTAGGGAAACTAATATTCTGTTTCTGTTCTTTATGTAAATGGTGGAATTCAGTTCTTGTACTTTTCATTGATTCAAAATTTCCTAGAAAAGTTAAGAAGTTTTAGAAATTGATTCACGACAGCAGGATTTCTATTTTGGCTGCTTTCTCCTTGTTTTGTTGTTCTGTAGTGCTGAGATTGGCAGACGGCCCTCATCGATGTGCCGGGAGAGTGGAGCTGAATCATGGCAATGAGTGGGGCACGGTGTGTGATGAGGACTGGGACCTCATGACCGCTGCACAGTTGGTGTGCAGACAACTGGGTTGTGGACCTGCGATCTCAGCTCCTTCTGGAGCTCATTTTGGACCAGGGTCGGGTCGCATTTGGCTGAGTAACGTTCACTGCAAAGGGACAGAAACTCTCCTGACTGAATGCAGTTCCAAACACTGGATTGAGCACAGCTGTAACCATGGCCAAGACGCTGGCGTCATCTGCTCAGGTAACTTCTTCACCACCTTAGGTTATTGGAGTGATGGGGGAGGGGCTTTCACTCCCTGTGAACCTCAGAATAGGCAACCTTATCATGTGTCCAGTGACACACTGATAACACCCTGGAAATTATTCAAACTTGGTAAAAATTGTACTCTTTTTCAAAGCAAATATTTTAAATAAAATTCATAAGCAACTTCCCTGCAATTCCTCTGAACTTCTAGAGGCTGTCAAGTTTGGATGACGAAGCAGCAGAAATTCCATCATGTGCAATCAGTATGGATGCCGAGCCTCCAATTTCCTGCTCTTCTGTGTGCAGCAGGAGACTGGACACCCACCAGTAGTGGGAAGGAGGAACAGGTGCTGTGGCACATGCACGTCACATACAAGGGTAGCCCGACTGATCTCTCCTGTACTTTCCAGGTCACAAGTTACCTTTCCTCACACTGAACCCAGTAACTGCTTTCGGCAGAACACTAGTGAGCCCGAGACTTGACCAACATTGAACCCTTCTTCACACATTCTGGAATTTTTCCATATTAACCCTGTCAACATCCCACTATTTTCTGCTATGTGAGTGCAGCTATGACCCTCTAAACTAAAAAATGTATAAGAACATAAGAACATGCCATACTGGGTCAGACCAAAGACCCATCAAGCCCAGCATCCTGTTTCCAACAATGGCCAATCCAGGTCACAAGTACCTGGTAAGATCCAAAAAGGTCAACAGATTCCATGCTGCTTATCCCAGAGATAAGCAGTGGCTGTTGGGGCTTCTTTTACATCTTAACTATCCTTATGGCAGGAATAATATTTGAGTAAGTACTACAGACTGAAGGTGAGGCTGCTTTCAAAGTTCCAGTCCTGACTAGTGCAGTGGGAGTGTTTTACCGTCCACCTGACTAGAATGAATAAATAAACAAAATTAGGAAAGCTAGCAAAATCTGCAGCATAGTAATAATGGGTGATTTCAATTACCCCAGTATTGATTGGGTGAATGTTACATCAGGACATGCTAGAGACGTAAAATTCCTAGATGAAATAAAGTGACAGCTTCATGGAGCAATTGGTACAAGAACCAACAAGAGGGGAATCTATTTTAGACCTGGCCCTTAATGGATGCAGAATTTGGTGAGTGGTGGGCCATTTGGCAAAAGTGATCACAACATGATCAAATTTGACTTTCTAACTGGAGGGAAACATGAAAGAAATCTACTGTGACAAAAGCTTAACTTTCAAAAAGGTTACTTTGATAAAATAAGGAAAATGGTTAGGAAAAAAACTGAAAGGAGCAGTTGCAAAGTTTAAGAGTTTATATCAGGCATGAAGGTCGTTTAAGAATACCATCTTAGAAGCCCAGACCAGATATATTCCATGCATTAGAAAAGGTGGAAGGAAGGCAAAACCGGCTACCAGCATGGTTAAAAGGTGAGGAGAGAGAGGCTATAATAGCTAAAAAAAAAAAAAAAACTCTCAAGAAATGTAAAAAGCATACAAATGAAGAAAACAGGAAACAGCATAAGCACTGGCAAGTTAGAAGTAAAGCATTCATAAGGAAGGTAAAGAGAGAATTTGAAAATAAACTTGCCATGGAAGCAAAAACTAATAATAAAACCTTTTTCAGGTACATTTGAAGTAGAAAGCCTGTGAGGGAGTCAATTGGACCATTAGACAATAAAGGGGTAAAAGGAGCACTTAGGTATGGTAAAGCCATAGCAGAGAGACTAAATAAATTCTTTGCTTTGGTCTTCACTGAGGAAGATATAAGAGAGAGACCCAAGCCAGAAACGATATTCAAAGATGATGATTCAGCAGAACTGAATCAGATCTCAGTGTACCTGCAGGATGTCATAGGGCCAATTGACAAACTAAAAAGTAGCAAATCACCTGGACAAGATGGTATACATCCCAGAGTGCTGAAAGCACTGAAAAATGAAATTCAGACCTGCTATTAATAATTTGTAAACCATCAATAACATTGCCTATGGTAACTGAAGGCAGGAGGGTTGCCAATGTAACACCGATTTTTAGAAAGGGATCCAGGGTGACCCAGAAAACTACAGACCAGTGAGTCTGTTTGTCCCAGGCAAAATGGTAGAAACTATCATAAAAAATAAAATTGCTGAACATAAAAATAGGCATAGTTTAATTGGACAAAGCCGACATGGATTTAGCCCACCTCACCAATCTGCTACATTTTTTGAGAGCATAAATAAAATGTGGATAAAGGTGAGCCAGTTAATATAGTGTATCTGTGTAGAGACACCTTGGTCTCCACTAAATGGCTCTATTTCCAAAGCCCTGGGTTAGTACATCTACAGAAAGTCTATACCACTCATCACTACACTTCCCCCAGAGCTTAGCAGGAATGGGAGATCTTTTGGGCAATGGGGGGTGGGGGGTAGACCATGTGACTAGGAGGCAGTGTAGTTTTGGTTTTGAGGGAGAAAGGCCTCTTTCAGTCTGGTCTCCAAAGATAGACCCTCAGTCTAGTGAAGTAAGGAAGAGGCTCTGCCTTGCAGTTCTTGGTGATAGACTGGAGGGAAGAGAGGGAAACAGAGTGTTTTGGTAATTTTTCCTGAATTTAGAGCTAGGATTTTTGAATTTCTGACCTGCACCTTCTGGGAGGCTGAAACCCCCTCTCCAGAGGTGCAAGTGGGAATCTGTATACCCCTTTGCACCTACAAGAAGAGGTTGCAGTGATCTGTGAATAAGATCCAGTATTTCTGACGAGACTGAGTTTTATTTATTTATTTATTTATTTGACAGTTTTTATATACCGGTGTACGTTGGGAACATCACATCAGTTAACAAGGAACAGAATTCAGCAACAGGCTTTACAATGAACATGGAACCAGCGTATATAGAAGCACAATGAGGGAGAAGGGGGACGGGAAACAAAGGTGGGAGGGGTGCAGGGTGAGGTGTGAACATGTTACAAGAAAAAAACAATTTGGGATTTTAGCATCAACTATTTATAAGAGAGTATAATTTAGACACTACAATAAATGGGTAAATGTTTTGTTATAGGTAATTATTTACGAGGATCGTTATTATGATAAAGATAGGAGGGGATAGGAAGTATTTTTGCTGCCCAGATCTGGACTGTAATATCTGTTCCAGAATCACCTCTTCCCTTAGGAGAGTCAGAGAGCTATTCTTTCAAAGAGGAGTTGGAGAAGAAGACCATTTAGAGACTTCCAATCTGAGTTTCCACTCTGGAACACAGGCAGGTAAAGAAGATTGGGAGTGCCTATCTGGAGATCAGGTACTGTGGGGAAGGGGACATCCGCCCTGGATAGGACTCCGCGGCCACCTTGGGACACACATTATCCCACACCATAGATGGATTACTAGTTACAAGTTCCAGTATCAAGGGACTCTCCCACAGAATGATACCCAGCTTAAACTTGTACTTCTAAATTGACAAGTAAACCGGATGTGTTTGGACCCTTTATTATTTTATTTTATTCATTTACATATAATCAATATCAATAAATGTTATTTTGAAAACCCATTCACGAGGGCCTGCCTGATTTGTCCAGGTACCTGTCCTGAAGAGCAAGGGTAACACACACACAGGAGGTTTCCATTGCCTGGGCCCAGAAGGTTAACCTTCCGCTCACAGAGAAGAATTCACCCCTTGGAACCAAGAGTCATGTAAAGGACAGAGGAGCTAGCTAACATAAAGCAATTCTTTTATGGACCCTTGATATATATGCTAGCCACCCGACAAAGATTTCCAGAAAGCATTTGACAAAGTCCCTCATGAGAGGTTTCTTAGGAAATTAAAAAGTCATGGGATAGGGGGCAGTGTCCTATTGTGGATTGAGAACTGGCTAAAAGATAGAAAACAGAGAGTAGGACTAAATGGTAAATTATGCCAATGAAGAAAGGTGAGTAGTAGAATGCCCAGGGATCTGTTCTGGGACCACTATTTTTTAATATATTTATAAACGACTTAGAAATGAGAACAGCAAGGTAAGTGACACATTTACTGATGACACCAAATTATTCAAAGTTGTTAAATCACATGAGGATTGTCAGAAATTGCAAGAAGACCATGCAAAGCTGGCAGACTGGGCAAACAAATGGCAAATGAAATTTAATATGGACAAGTGTAAAGTGATGCACTTAGGGAAGAGTAACCCAAATTACGTTTACACAATGCAAGGATCCATATTAGGAGTTACCATTCAGGAAAAAGATCTAGTTGTCATTGTTGATAATACATTGAAAATCTTCTACTCAGTGTGCAGCAGCAGCAGCAGCAGCCAAGAAAGCAAACAGAAAGCTAAGAATTATTAGGAAAGGAATGAAGAATAAAACAGAGAATATCATAATGCCTCTGTATCACTCCATGGTGTGACCTCATCTTGTGTTCATATATCATACACAGAGTGCTGGGGATTATTAGGAAAGGAATGGAGAATAAAACAGAGAATATCATAATGCCTCTGTATCACTCCATGGTGCATCCTCATCTTGTGTTCATATATCATACACAAACAGAATGCTGGGGATTATTAGGAAAGGAATGGAGAATAAAACAGAGAATATCATAATGTCTCTGTATCACTCCATGGTGTGACCTCATCTTGTGTTCATATATCATACACAAACAGAATGCTGGGGATTATTAGAAAGGGAATGGAGAATAAAACAGAGAATATCATAATGTCTCTGTATCACTCCATGGTGTGACCTCATCTTGTGTTCATATATCATACACAAACAGAATGCTGGGGATTATTAGGAAAGGAATGGAGAATAAAACAGAGAATATCATAATGCCTCTGTATCACTCCATGGTGCATTCTCATCTTGTGTTCATATATCATACACAAACAGAATGCTGGGGATTATTAGGAAAGGAATGGAGAATAAAACAGAGAATATCATAATGCCTCTGTATCACTCCATGGTGCATCCTCATCTTGTGTTCATATATCATACACAAACAGAATGCTGGGGATTATTAGGAAAGGAATGGAGAATAAAACAGAGAATATCATAATGTCTCTGTATCGCTCCATGGTGCATCCTCATCTTGTGTTCATATATCATACACAAACAGAATGCTGGGGATTATTAGGAAAGGAATGGAGAATAAAACAGAGAATATCATAATGCCTCTGTATCGCTCCATGGTGCATCCTCATCTTGTGTTCATATATCATACACAATCAGAATGCTAGGGATTATTAGGAAAGGAATGGAGAATAAAACAGGGAATATCATAATGCCTCTGTATCACTCCATGGTGCATCCTCATCTTGTGTTCATATATCATACACAAACAGAATGCTGGGGATTATTAGGAAAGGAATGGAGAATAAAACAGAGAATATCATAATGCCTCTGTATCGCTCCATGGTGCATCCTCATCTTGTGTTCATATATCATACACAAACAGAATGCTGGGGATTATTAGGAAAGGAATGGAGAATAAAACAGAGAATATCATAATGCCTCTGTATCACTCCATGGTCCACCTCATATTGAGTATTGTGTGCAGTTCTGGTCACCACATCTGAAAAAAGATATTACAGAATTAGAAAAGGTACAGAGAAGGTCATCCAAACTGATAAAGGGGATAGAATGAGTCCCCTATGAGGAAAGGCTAAAGAGGTTAGGACTTTTCAAGCTTGGAGATCTATAAAATAATGAGTGGAGTGAAAAGAGTAAACATTAAACGGTTGTTTACTCTTTCAAAAAGTAAACACAGAAACATAGAAATGATGGCAGAAAAGGACCAAATGGTCCATCCAGTTTGCCAAGCAAGCTTCTTAATGTAGTAACAGCTGCTCTGTGCAGTTACCACCTAGCCTTATGATAATCCATAATAATTGCAGCTAGCAACATTTTTTATTGGGTAATGAGCTTTCTTGAAATTTCAGACAGTGCTGCTTGGTGTGCTTTGCTTACAGACATAGTCATAGAAAAGGTCCTATCAGTACCCCAGATCATAGAAGTTGGAGCCTTCTTGGTTGTTGTCTGAATCCGATTCCTCTTTTCCCCCTGCCGTTTAAGGAGGGAGCAATTTGCAATTGCATTATAGACATCAAGGCTTATTTGTTAAGCTTAGTAATCCCCATGCCTTCTGCTAAGGGTAGTAACTACTGCGCCAGCAATTTACCCCCATACACGCTTTCTTCATTTCCTTCAGGACTTAGCTGTAGAAGCAGTCCTGTGCTTTCTCCTGTATGTCTGCATATCAGTATCCCAGACCGTAGAAGTTGGTGCCCTTGGTTGTCATCTGAATCCAATTACTCTTTTCCTCTCTGCCATCTAAACAGGGAACAATGTTGCAATTGCATTAAAAGCATCAAGGCTTATAGATTAAGGATAGAAATCTCCATTCCTTTTGCAAAAGGTAGTAACTGCCGGACCTGCAAGTTACCCCCCTGCATGTTTTTCTTGTTTCCATCCTCTGGCCTTTAGAGATCCAAACTTTTTATCCCATGCCCCCTTGAATTCTTTGACTATTTTTGTCTTCACCACCTCCTCTAGAAGGCATTCTAGGCATCCAACACCCTGTCCGTGAAGAAATATTTCCTGACGTTGATTCTGAGTCATCCCCCATGGAATTTCATTTTGTGACCCCTAGTTCTATTGTTTCTTTCCAATGGAAAAGGTTCAAAGTTCGTGCATCAATAAAACCTTTTAGGCATCTGAAAATCTGTGTCATATTTATTTAATTTATTTATTTAAACATTTTATATACTGTCGTTCCATGAATAGATCACAATGGTTTACAAAGTGACATTCATTGTAAATGGTTCAACAAAATCAGAAACAAAAATGATTGGTTACACTATTGGTAATTGTCTGTAGGTATTCATTTCCATCTATCTAAGGCGGTTTCTTGGACCTATGGAATTAGGCTAGTACAAAAATCATGGAGTATGTGTCATTTCAGATAAGAATTGTCTATGTCTGTGGGCTGTTTGAGAATCTTGTATTCTTTCAGTTGATTTATTCTTTGTGATACTATTATCTTTTGATATTCAAGTCTTTGTGGCTCCTTATATTCTATGTTTCTAAGTTAAATTATATGCGTTTATGAATAGCCAAGTTTTTAGTTCATTTTTAAATTTCTTTCTATCTGGTAGATTACATAATATTTCAGGTAGAGAGTTCCAGAGCTTTGAACCTGCTAAAGAGAATATTCAGTCTCTTGTTTGTGTCAGGTGGGACACATACTCCATATTGTGGGAATATTTAGTAGTCCTTTATTTTGGGATCATAGGGGGTCATTTTCCAAGGAGTTACCGCAGGAGATAATTCCGCAAATCGTGCTAACAGCCGTTAATGCGATTTGCGAATGCAAATTTTTAATTTTGTATTCTGGGGACGGAGTTGGGGCGGAGCATATGTAAAGTAGGAAAGAGTTATCATGTGCAGTGAAACAGCCGCAGTGTTAGCGTGGCTCCTAACACGGCCAATAGCTACAACCCTTTCACTTGCGGTACATTGTGCGCTAGAGGCCGGTAAAGGTTTATTGCAGTGCACGAAAATGTCCAGACAGCCTGTTTCAGTGTTCTGCCGGCTGGAGAGAGAGAGAGCCTTGCTACAACATCTACTCCCTAGACAGGTATTTGTATCCCTATGGGAGGCCCACCTAGTAACTCGAGGTGGGGATTAGGTATGAGTGTAGGGGGTTGGGGGCCACTTTCACATTCAACATGAGACGTACGAACAGAACAGTGGTCTCTTATGAAGATTTGCTGGCCTTCGGAGTGAGGAAACTCACTCCCTCACTCCGAAGGCCAGCAAATCTTCATAAGAGACCACTGTTCTGTTCGTACGTCTCATGTTGAATGTGAAAGTGGCCCCCAACCCCCTACACGCATACCTAATCCCCACCTCGAGTTACTAGGTGGGCCTCCCATAGGGATACAAATACCTAAATGCGATATTGGAAAATGAGGCCCCATATTTCTTGCTTGTTGAGAACGGCCGAGAAAGGCCTTGCATTCTGTTGTACTCTGGTGGTTTATTTATTTATTTCATGATTTTTTATATACTGCGGCACGTTAATAACATCACCTCGGTTTACAATAAACAATAAATCAGCAACAAGCTTTACAGTCAATAAGAATTCAGGTGTACATAAAATATATCAATTAAGAATAAATTAAGAACAAATTAAGAACAATTAACAAATAAACTAATGATAATCATATTCCATAGTTAATGGCTAGTCTAATAACTGGGAGGAAAGAGCCCGATCAAGTAAAATTTAGCAGCGGGGAATAAATAAATTGGTGTGTGTTTAGTGTGCCCTTAGGCCTCAGCCCGACCCAGACCTTCCGGACCGAGCCAAGGGTTGACGGTGGCCCCGCATGGTGGACGGTCTACCCTCCGCCAGGCCAGCAAGCTCCCATGGCCAAACATCCGAGGATGTTGGAAGGTGAATGGTCCTCCGACCATTCCGTGCCCTTTCGGACCTGCTGCAAGCAGCATGGAGCAGCAGGCCTGGCCTGAGGTTGAGGGCAGATGGGCCTTGACATAAAGACATGACTATGGAGTGATGCGAAGGCATCCAGATGAAGACACATGGCTGATGCAACGGCATGCAGGGACAAAGACACATGGCTGATGCAATGGCATCCAGGGATGAAGACACATGGCTGATGCTACGGCATCCAGGGACGAGACTCTTGACATCCAAAAGGCAACACGAGGCATAGACATTGGCACTGTCTCTCAGGGCGCCCTACTCAGGCCACCCGCGGGACTGAGTCGCAGACCACCCTGTCCGTTACGCGCCCTACACAGCCCCAAGAGGCTGGTCACGGACCATGACGGGAGCGGGACAGCACAGGAACAAACATCCAGGACATGACGGCTCAGGAGGACAGCCCTTTATAGGGCTGAGCAGGAAACAGTCACCAAGGTGGGGCCAAGACACTTCCTGTGTCTGGCCCTTTAAATATTGAAGAAAGATGCGGCCGTGCGCCTAAGGAGAGTGCAGAAGCTGTGCAGGACCGTGGACAGCGGCCTGCACCGACGTAGTGCATCAGAAGAGGCAGGACTGGCCTGGGACGCAGGCCCAACGTGAGCAGCGGCTCCAGCCGCTGCTGGAGGCCCCGGGGGTGGCTCCTGCCGCTACTCCAGCCCGGGGCTTTTGCGGCCTCCAGCCGCAAAGAGGAAGTCAGCGTCGGGGGCGGTCCCAGCCCTGAAGAAGGCCGTGGCTCCGGCCGCGGAAGCCAGGGTGAAGCAGGGCGGCCTCCTGGCCGCGTGGGCAGGCCGACCGCGGTGTCCTGCAGCGTCGGAGAAGACAAGAACATGGGTGAGTCAGAGTCTGCTCGCGGGGGAACCCGTGGCAGTGCGGTTCACAACATTGCTACGGCATTCTGAAGTAGTTGCAGTGGCTTTAAGTGATTTGCTGGGAGACCTAGAAATAAGGAGTTACAGTCATCTAGCTTTGAGAATATTAGAGTTTGTAACACTGTACAAAAGTCCATAACAGTTAATAATGGTTTCAATCTTTGTAGTATACGCAGTTTGGCGTAACCTTACTCAATCAGTTTCCTGATGTGCATTTTCATTGTTAGGTTCTCATCTAGCTGTACACCTAAATTCTGTACTTGATATGAAGGATTAATTTGAAAGTTGCTGAGGTCTAAAGCGGGTGGTTTAACTATTGATGAGCTTCTACTTAGCCAAATCATTTCAGTCTTTTTAGGGTTTAGTCTCAGTTTAAGTGAGAAAGTTCTTGTTGTATTTCTTTCATTATCACTGCTGTATTTTCAAATGATCTGGTGAGTGGTATGTAGAATTGTAGGTTGTCTGTGTACGGGAAGAATTAAATTTCTAGATTCGTCAGTAATTTACACAGTGGGAGCATATATATGTTGAATAGTGTTGCTGAGAGGGCTGAGCCTTGAGGGACACCTGTATTACACAGGAAGGTGTCAGATATATGATTGCCCAGTATGACTGTCAGGTTGTACCTTCTCAGACTGATTTCACGGTACTGACCTCGGCTAGCCTCTGATCACGATTGGACAGCCACCTGGAACTGACCTCAGCTTGCTACTGACCATGCTCGGACTGACATCTGGAACTGACCCTTACTTTGGCTGACTACCCTCAGACGGATACCCTGGCTTTGACCCTTGCGCTCCATAAGGACACTCTCTTCGCTGCCCCGGTGACCACCAGGCCAGCCTGTTTGGATGCTACCTGCGGCCTTCTTCTGACTAGACCTATAGGCGTTGCCTATTTTGACCAGAGGACCTCCAGTTCCTGTCTTACTCCATTGGTCTCCAGTTCCCTCCATTCTGGTCTACTCCACAAGCCGTGCACCCTTGCTCATGCTGGGCACACCTCTCCGCTACCTCTCTGAGAGATCCTCAGAGGCCCACCTAAGCCCAGGCGGTCCGGGAATCCAAGGGCTCAACCCAAGGAGCCCTGGACTGTTATTGGTGAAGCTCCAGCTAGCCTCATTCTCCTTGTGTGCTCCACCTCCTGGTGGCAGGCGCCCCCCAGGGAACCAATCCTGCGCCAAGTCATGGGTCCACCTCCAGCGCACAATTAGCAAGAGGCTAACTACTTATCTGTCCCCCTGTCTATCCTGGAACAGCTTCTCGATAAAGCCAGGATTTACATTGCTTTTGAAAAAAGATTATTTTGTTCTAAACAGCTATCCAGAGGGTCTGTATTCCATAACATAGAGATGATATAACTAAACACTGAACTACTAGTAACAGAAAACCTAACCATTGCAGGAGAAGGAACAAAAAGCAAGGCCTATTTATTTATTTATTTATTCATTTATTTATTTGAAATCTTTTCTATACTGCCTATAGAAACTATTGCAGGTCAAAGCGGTTACAAATAAAACGTACATAATCAGTTTTGGCAAATAAAATAGGTCGTTAAAAATAAGCAGAATAGAAAATTAAAATAAATTTAAAAAGCACAACATGTAGGATTACCATGAAAGTAAAGTACAAAATCAAAATAAGAGAGGCATTCATGCCTAAGAATCAGCAAAGGCTAATGAAAATAGGTACGTTTTAACGGCTTTTTTGAATTTTCTTAAGTTTGTAAGAAGTTGGATTGAATTTGACAATGAGTTCCACAATGTTGAGCCAGCTAGAGAGAAGGAACGTTTTCAGGTTAGATTTAACCTGCCTGTTTTAACATTCGATGAAGACCTTCCACCTTTTTGGTCGCCCTTCTCTGGGCCACCTCCATCTTGTCTCTGTCTCTTTGGAGATATGGTCTCCAGAACTGAACACAGTACTCCAGGTGAGACCTCATCAAGGACCTGTACAAGGGGATAATCACTTCCCTTTTCTTACTCGATATTCCTCTCTCTATGCAGCCCAGCATTCTTCTGGCTTTAGCTATCGCCTTGTCACATTGTTTCGCTGACTTCAGATCATTAGATACTATCACCCCAAGGTCTCTCTCCTGCTCTGTGCACATCAGCCTTTCTCCCCCCATCGAATACAGTTCATTCGGATTTCCACTCCCCATATGCATGACTCTGCACTTCTTGGCATTGAATCTCAGGTGCCATATCCTAGACCACTCTTCCAGCTTCCTTAAATCCCGTCTCATTATCTCCACTCCTTCCGGCATGTCCACTCTGTTGCAGATCTTAGTGTCGTCCGCAAAAAGACAAACCTTACCTTCTATCCCGTCCGCAATGTCGCTCACAAAGATATTGAACAGGACCGGTCACAACACCGATCCTTGCAGTACACCACTTAACACCGCTCTCTCTTCAGAGAGAGTTCCATTTACCATCACACATTGTCTTCTGTCCGTCAACCAGTTTGCAATCCAGGCCACCACCTCGGCACTCACTCCTAAGCTTCTCATTTTATTCACCAGTCTCTTGTGCGGGACCGTATCAAAAGCTTTGCTGAAATCCAAGTAGATGACATTGAGTGCTCTTCCTTGATCCAATTCCTTGGTTACCCAGTCAAAAAAGTCAATCAGATTTGTCTGACAGGATCTTCCCCTGGTGAATCCATGCTGCCTCTAGTCCAGCAATTCTCCTGACTGTAGGTAGATCACTATTCTCTCTTTCAACAGTGACTCCATTACTTTTCCCACCACCGAAGTGTCATCAACATAAATTTTGAATTTTATGTTGTGACAAGATAGTAGATGACAAATACTGCAGAATTCCACCACTAGAATCTTGACTGGAAAAAAAAAGAGTGACCACATAACAGGAACACTTGCCGAGCTACACTGGCTTCCAGTTGAAGAAAGAATACAATATAAGGCCCTATGTATAATCCAAAAACTTATCCACGATGAAAAAGCAGACTGGCTTAACACTGCACTACACGTATATGTCCCGCAAAGAAACCTGAGATCTGCTAATAAGGCTCTACTAACTGTCCCCTCTGTCAAATCAGCACGCCTCACGCAAGTAAGGGAAAGAGCACTGTGACTGGCAGGTCCCGTACTATGGAACACCATGCCACTAGAAATAAGGCTTCAGAGAAATTTGAAAATATTCAAAACCAATCTGAAAACCTGGCTCTTTAAGCAAGCTTTTTATAAAGAGAAGGAGAAAACCAGTTGATCTATAAGGACGCACCAAGCTAGAAGTTATCTTAACCTACAAAGGCATATTAATATTAAATTCAAGCCACCTAATATATTCCTGACAAACAGGCTTAACTTACTCACATAGTTTATTATATTATATTGTTACCATACTATGATGGCACATGATTAATTTGTAATCTATGCCACTCATATTTTATTATCGTGCCTTTCTGTAAACCATTGTGATGGTTATCTAACTTAACGACGGTATAGAAGAGTTTTTTGTTTTTTTTAAATTTATATTTATTCAAATTTTCATTTTTCAAAAGGATACACACAGCTTGTAATAGCAATAGATCTTCTCACAACATAATTATAACACAATTACATGTATTACATTTCTGTGAAAAACCTAGAAAATCTCTAATAGTAATTACAAAGCCTGGTTTAATAACACAGAGCAGTTATTTTTTAAGAAAAAGAAAAAACCTTATAGAAATAAGAGCCAAAAACTTTACTATCCCCAATAACTAAAGAGATCTATAGGGTCAGGAGTCAAGGAATACACGCAAATGCTCAGGCTGGTTAAAAACATATCGCGTGTTCTGATGTATTATTATACATTGGCAAGGGAAACGTAAAATGAATTTATCACCACGCGTTGTAGCCTTATCCGTTAGAGTTAGAAATTCTTTCCTCCTTAATTGTGTGTTATAAGCTACATCTGGGAACATTCTGATTGGTTGACCATGGAAATTGATGTTCTGATTCCTAAAGTATAATCTGAGTATAGAGTCCCTCTGGGAAATATCTGCAAATGAGACTATTAAGGTTGCTCGAGTATTTATCTGCATATCAGAAGATTTTTCTAGCAATTCTGATAGATCTATATCTTCATTCTGTTCAATCTGATCTTTTACCTGTGAAGATTCAGCTTTCTCTTTTTGTTTAATATAATATATCCTAGATATATTTGGAATTGTTGAATCAGTGAATTTCAGAACATTTTTAAGATAACTCTTAAAAAGTTCTTTAGGTGAGAGTAAATGAGTTTTTGGAAAGTTTAAGACTCTCAAATTCACTCTTCGAATCTGATTCTCAAGTTGTTCTAATTTGTCCGAATGAATTTTTTCAGATCTAATTAAATTTATCTGTACTTTCTCTAATTCGCTGGTTTTAATTCCCAGGTTTCCAACTACCTCATCCATCTTTTCGATTTTTACTTGTAATACTTTGTTATTACTTAAGGTCTCTTGTACCATAGAAGTCAAATCATTAATAGATTTTTGCATGGTGAATATCATGTTACCTATTCCCTCCAAAGTAAACTTTGTGGATGTAATTTCTGGTACTTTAAACACCATTTCTTCCTTGTTCCCCTCCACCCCCTTCTCTTTAGTCAACATTCCGGTACTAGGATCTCTCTCTTGATCTTTTATTACCAAAAAACTAGGTTCCAACACAGGTGGGTATATTTTTTCCACACCTTTCTGAACAGAAAGAGAGACCAAGTTCGAGATAGTTTCCTCGAAAACAAATTCTCCGCTACCTTTCCCGGTTGGTGGTTCAGGAGTAATTGGGGCACCAGGGCTTAAGGATGTCTCATATGCCTGGGAATTCAGTCCCTGCTCCTGGTCTAGAATTCCAACGGCATCTCCACCTGGCATTGATTCAAAGGCTCTCCCAAAAAGATCCGAGATACGTGGCTGATTTCCATTAGAGGCAGGAGTAGAAGTCACTATTTTCCCCTTTCTCTTGGTGTGTGGCATCACCAAGAAAGGTTAAAGCCAACGTATACCATAATAAAGTAAACCAAGTACCTTTAGATGTTATATTCTTTTGGGTCACAATCCATTAATCCAGGCTTCACTGGTTGCCAAACTATGTTGGTGGAATACGTCCGGAATCCAGTCGAATCCCGGCAAAGCCCGGCAAAGCCGCGCGCCTAAGAGGCGCGCGTCTTTGGCGGAGCACCGACGGCGTGGGCGCCGTTGAGACGCCACTGTCGTAGGCATCTGCTGAGGCTCCGCCCTCCAACGTCAGAGTCCGGAAATGAAACGTAAATCAGGCAGGGCAGCGTCCCCTCTGCTCGAACCAAAGAAGCAGCAACAAAGGAGAAATGGAACAGGTAATATTCACCAAGCAGCAAACTGCTGCTACCTGCCAGCAAAGTAGTTTAGCAGCAACTCTCCTCCGTTGAGACGCCGCTGTTGTAGGCGTCTGCTGAGGCTCCGCCCTCCAACGTCAGTGTCCGGAAATGAAACGTAGATCAGGCAGGGCAGCGTCCCCTCTGCTCGAACCAAAGAAGCAGCAACAAAGGAGAAATGGAACAGGTAATATTCACCAAGCAGCGAACTGCTGCTACCTGCCAGCAAAGTAGTTTAGCAGCTAGAAGAGTTTTTAAATAAATAAAATAAATAAATAAACAAAGGGGGTAATAGATATATATTAAATAGGATAGCAGATAAGGCTGATCCTTGAGGAACACATGAATTGGTGTAACACCAGATGGAATGATAGTATCCAAGGTTAATTTGTTGTGGTCTGTGAGATAGGAATGACTTGAACCATTGGAGACTGTACCATTGATGCCAATATGCTGAAGAATAGTGCAAAGGATGTTGTGGTCTAAAGTATCAAAAGCTGAGGAGATATTGAGAAATATTAAAATGTAGTCTATATTGGAGTTGAAACCACAGATTATGGAGTCAAAGGATGAGAGTAGAAGTGATTCAGTACTGTGCCCTCCATGGAATCTGTGTTGATCTGGATGCAGTATGTTATTTTTCGTCTATGTAGTCATTTAATTCATGAAGTACTATTGATTTGATTATTTTAACCAGGGGAGTTAGAGAGGCAATAGGTCAATAGCTTGATAAATCTGTGTTTGAAATTGAATATAAAGTTTTGAAACCGTGTCTTCATAGCATTGATTTTGAATGAAGGATTATTTTTGTCACGGCTTTATTTTTAACACTTCATGAGAAGAGGTTTTGTAATGCACAGATATATATAAAAAAAACTTGTTTGGAGGATGGTGGTTAGTTAATAAAAAAACTTTGAAGGTAACCGGTAACAGATATGATATGAAACTACCACCTTCTCCTTAATTATATTTTTTGAGACATTGGAGTGTTCTATTGGGAAATTAATATGACAATTTAAGAACTTTGCTCATTATTCACCTTTTGTGAGTCTATTATATTGATATTAATACATTGCAGTCATAAAGCCTTTGCTAGTTGAATATCCTCTACTATTTGGCCTACACTACATAGGCAGATCTGCCCAGTTAGAACACCAGTCCCAGAAAAATATTTTTAATAAATAATGCTAACATTTATTACCAATTATTCTCAAAGAAATTACTACTGTAAATCCCTTTAAATAAATAGATATGATGTCAAGATGAATATAAATGGAAAGCAGACTGGAGCCCTTTTTGCTTTGAGTCTGCTGGTCTTTGCTGGCCCCTGTAACTTCCAGCTCACTTTCTCACTTTACCTTTCTTTCCTCTTTCCAGTTGTGAGAGTGACAGGTGGAACCAATCACTGCAACGGGAGAGTGGAGGTGTCTCAAGGTAACCAATGGGGCACAGTGTGCAGCCCGAAATGGGGCTTACCAGAAGCTCAGGTGGTGTGCAACATGTTGGGCTGTGGAGTGGCTCTGTCAGTGCCACAGCGGTCTTGGTCTGCAATTAAATATGTTTCTCCTAGACTGGCTGATGTTTCCTGTAACGGGACGGAATCTGTGCTGGCCGACTGCCAGAGCAAAACTATCAGCAATTATTACTGCCCACGCTGGATTACTGCCCACGTCACCTGTTCAGGTAATCAGATGTCGAGTTCCACTTGCCTCATGCGCCAAAAAGCATCTTCTCATCTACCATAAGCAGATTTTTTGTCTAGAAAGTGAACCAAGGCCTCTTGACCTTGACTTTCATGTAAGTGCTTTGCTTTGCCTCCTATTTGACTCTGCAGTTTGCCGTAGCATAAAGATAAAAGAGGTGTTAAAATAAAACCATCCCGGTACTATGTTAAGAAATATTTCATAAGTACACATGAGTAGTAACATTTCCCTTTCATTAGCTGAAATATTTTGAGGGGAATTTTCAAAGCAATTTCCGCAGGCAGATTGGCTCCCTGAATATTGGTCTCTCTCCATCCGGCAAATCGTGCATGTGGTGTTCTGTGCTTTGTGGACTTTCAGGTGCATTTGGAGAGGCGCTCCTGCGGGTGTGTTTTGGGCAAGGTCAGAAAATAACATGCTTAGATTGTGTTTTCAAATTTATGCTCGCTCATTTCCATAAAACTTCAACCCCCGCACAAAACGCAGGTGCAAAAAGTCCACGGATTAGGGATGCGCAGCCCTAAAAATTTAGTTTTGTTAGGAAAAAAAAACCAAAACATTTAAAACCCCCAAAAAATGGAACCCCTCCAAAACACCAGGGAGCCTTGCAGGCCATGGCTTGTCTCACAGTACCACAGTCTAAATTGTGACTGCCCCACCAGCCTACAGCCTGCCCTATAGCCGCTTCTGACCTCTCCCTTCCCCTTCCCAAAATGATGCTGAGGCTTGATTTATCCCTCCCGTGGGATCGTCTGCAATGTAAATGCCCACTCACCCTCTGCCTCATTCATATAGTCCTCATAATGATGCCGGGCAGCAAAGAGAGTGCCCTTATGGAGTGCAAGGGTCAAAGCCAGGGTATCCGTCCGAGGGTAATCAGCCAAAGCAAGGGTCAGTTCCAGATGCACAGGAGGGCTGAGTGGTGGTTGGGTTGATTCCTGGTCAGGAAAGGAGGAGGCAGCGATCAGAGGAGGGTCCAGGGCAGGCTGTGGTTCTGCAAGGCACACCTTTTTTTTTTTTTTTGCTAAAACGAAATGAACAAAACCAACAACATTTTTGTTGTTTTTTTTCCTTTCATTCCATTTTGAAAATGTAATAAAAATAAAATAGGAAATGTCGTTTCAAATGAATGCACATCCCTACCACTGACATATTGTGTCTGTAGCAGTTTCAAAGGGAAAGTAGGCAGTGCTTTTCCTTTTGAAATTTGGTGCAAAGTTTGTGGGTAAAAAGACTTTGCACCCAATCGGACAGGGTATGAACATTGCCCCCTTTGCAGCTGAGTCCTTTCTGAAATTGTAGCCACGCTCTGCCAGTTAGGGGATGGGGTAAAGAGTACTGAGACCCATTTTCAGAGCACTGAGGCCGTGCCTGTTTCCTCTCCCAAGCACACTGGTTTTATCTGTTAGAGAAGGGTGGCGCCAGGGAGAAAGTCATACTTACTTTACAGCATAACTCTGCAGCAGAACCAAACACATTGTACAAAAGGAAGGCAATTAATTGGATCCAACAATGTAATTAGTGGAGGTGCTCACAATACTTTGGAAAACTGTGAAAGTCTTTGATATGTGGGAGTTAGAAGTATTTGCATGAGTAAGATGGCAGGAAATGCGAAGCAGAGAAGATTATATTGTGGATTAGCTTGTGATGGAGGCTGGCGTCTTTCCACTGACTGAATGGCCCCCTCTCTCTTTCTTTACAGGAATTTTACTGAAACCCACACTCTCTCTGTCCCCCTCCTACGATGCACTTACGAGAGAAAATGAACTGGAACTTACCTGCACCATCCCCGATTTTGACATAAACGTCACGGTTTATTTTTACAAAGTGAATGAATTGCAACCCCTCGCAGTGCAGAAGCTGAGGAGGAGTGAGAACCAGGCAGTGCACAGGGTGACGGGGTTGCCCGCCTTGGATCCAGTAAGATACACCTGCCAGTATGAACTGAAGTTGGTAGGACCGGCGCAGACGTCAGCGCACAGTGCGGCAGCACAGTTTGTGGGTGAGTACAGTCTCATGGAGAGAGTACCAGACTGGTCTGCTCTTTCAGTTCCTCCAGGATATTACCAGGCTGTCTGCCCTCTCTCTCTCTCCTTCCAGTGCCATCTTCCATTTTCAGACTGAGGCAGGATGAGGCTAGGGCTGTGCAATGACAAATTTGGCAATTATTTTTCATTACTTTCTCGTTTCATTTCTGGTTTACTTTGTTTCATTTAAGTTTGTTTACTTTAAAGAAAAATAAAACAAAGCAGGCAACATCAGGAGTCCCTGCTCCAGCACAGCTCTGAAAATGCCATGGTAGTGTAGGGGGACCACCACCCCCCCCCCTCAAAAAGTGAGTGTCCTGTTTTAATTTAGCAGCACAAGAAATTCTGGGGGCGGAGAGTCCAGCATTCTCAGTATTTAATGTTTTATCTATAAATAGTTTCACATTTTTGAATCTGTAATAGTGCTGAATGTGCACTAGCTGGCTTTTGGCATGGGGCAGATCAGTGTGATATGTCTGAATGAGGGGTTTAATGGCATGGGGCAGATCAGTGTGATATGTCTGAATGAGGGGTTTAATGAGTCGGTCTCCTTAAGAGTGGTGGGCTGATGTCATTGGTGGGAGATGTGTCCCAGGAAGGTAGAAATTCTGGTCCATTTGGTGAGAGTTTGCCCTTTTTAAGCTGGAGCTGGGAGAGAAAAGATCCTCCAGGATGTGGGGAGCAAGGAACGGGGCACCCGTGGGCTGGTGGGGCCTGGGAGACCCTTCCGGTATGGAGATGATCCTGCAGGGGCTTTTCTCCTCAAGGGAAAAGGCCCGAGGCCATGGCATGAAAAGGTAGGCCTGAGACAATTCCTGCAGCTGAGGGGAAGGCCGAAACGAGCAGGAGACAGGGTGGATCCAGTATGAAGAGGATCCCGGTGAGTTCAGTGGGTGGAGGAGGCCGAGGAGATCCTGCACGGAAGGATAGAGTTGGGAAGGCAGGCGACGAGTATGAGAGGAACACTTTAAGGTCAGAAGGGGGTGAGAGGGGTCTGTATGAAGGCTGAAGTCAACTTATTTTATACTATTTGGGTGGGTGGATGAGTGAGCAGTGTGGAGAGCTCCATACTGAAGGGTAGGCAGGAGAGTGGCATCTGAACCGACACAAGCCACATAATGAAATTTGGTTATGTAGCTTATTTCAGATGCAAAATTGACACAAATGAGTAATGCTGATATTTTCAGGTTTAGAAATGAAGCCACATCCCTAGAGTAGGCCAGCAGTGCTGGGGTAGAAGGATGAAACTGGCAATATTTGCTGCCACCTTCTTTTCCTGGCTAATTTCTTTTTAATTTGTACATCTTAGTGAATTGCAATTCTAAACATTATACACATTGTCACTCTGAGAACTTTTGGGATGTTTCATATGGAGAAAGGCCGGTAGGAGGGAATTTTCTCAGAGAGCAATATTCAGAAATCTGGCAAGTGGACAAATTATCGGGCTAAAATTAGTTAGGTAATCAGCGGAGAGACCCATATGGTACACAGGACTTCAGTACAACGGTTTATAAGCACATTTCCACCAAGGTGCAAGATGATGGAAGAGCAGCTGACAAGACACCAGGCCTGGAGGACTTTGTGTGGCCACATTTAGTTCATAATTGGAATTTTTTTTTTTTTTTTAAAGGCTAGAATTGGATAAAGGAGGCTGCCACCTACAGTCAAGACTTCACTGGAAATTTAAAAAAAAAAAAAAGAGATCCACCTAGAATACCTGCTACATGTCACCAGCAAAATGTGTGCCCGTCCCATCTATTAGTGTGAAGCAGGGACAGGACTGAGTTATTGCTATATTTTCTTTTTTTTTTTTTATTTATAGTTTATTGGAGTTTTTACAAATTATAAAATATGCAAAAAATCAAGGAACAATTTGCGTTTGAACAGAAAAATAATACAATCAACAATCTATAAGCATTTATCAGCAACACTACAAATTATAGTCCTCTAGATGGGAGGATCTAAATCAAATTATTACCAACAAGAAAATGTTTATCTAAACAATAACATTTTGCTGGATTATTTTTTTAAATGCAGTTACATTATAACTCAACCCGTTTCCTTATCTGCCAAGAAGACTTCCAGATGTGTTGGATCCTGAAAGATGAATTTATTCTTTTGGTAAATTACCAAACATTTACAGGGGCAATGAAATAAATTGCTTCCTCCTGTATTGTGTGGATCGCGATACATCTGGAAATACTTGGACTTTATGTCCACAAAATAGAAGTTCCTTATTTCTGAAGTATTTCTGTAAAATATTAACCTTATCATTCTCTCTGCAGAAGGTTACTAAAAGCGTAGCTCTTTGTGGAATGTCATCTATAGATGATTCCAGGAAGGAGGTTAAATTTGGGGACTCTTGTTGTATACTGTCCATCCCTTCTTCTCCTTCCTGTCTCTTAACCCTTGAACTCAGTACATAATAAATTTTGGAAATAGATTGGTCCTCTACATTTAATATAGCCAAATTCTCTTTAAGATATTTTTTTAATAACTCAGTGGCAGAGAGGAGTCTGGTCATGGGAAAGTTCAAAAACCTTAGTTCTTTGCCCTATTCTCATTCTCCAGACTCTCTATCTGTCTATGATTAATCAAACTATCCTTTATAAAGGAATTATTTACTGTCTGTAAAGTTGTTATCTGCCCTGTAGTGACCTTTCCTGCTTCCTCCAGTTGTTTCAAATGATTATCGTGCATATGTAAGACATTTTTCATTTCAACATTCCCTTTATTAGTCTGTAACATAAATCCAGTCATAACCTTCTGTAGATCATTGATAGCCTTCCACACATCAACCAGAGTTATATTCTGCGGGTCTATGGGTGCAAAACTAGATAGCTGTAGTCCTGCCTCCCCAATAGAACCCATCTCATTTAAGTCCCCATCACCTGTAAGGTGTGGGTCTATCACACTTGTTTCTACCGTCTCTAGACCTGGTTCAATAGGGAGCTTCACCTCTATAGGCGGTTGAGATTGTGACTGCTGGCTAGGGCTTTCAGAGGCTCCAGAAGAAAATGAAATATCTGGAATAGTATTGCGGGATGCTTGACTTACCCGCCTTACTACATGTTGATCCATCGGTCCCCTAGTTTCCATGGATGCTGGTGAAGATGTCCAAACTTTGGATTTTCTTTTTCTACCCAAAGAGATAGGAAAATCTCCAAGGAAAAAATTTTCCCCAGGGGTGCGCGGCTTCGGCTGCGCGCCGGCGGCTGTGCGCTGCAGCTGACCCAAATTTATCACAGCGTCCCGTCCCCTCCTTGTGACATCACTCCGGGGGCATGGTTTCGGGGCGATTCGGTGGAACAGCTCTCAAGATGGAAAAACGGAGCTTCTAACCTGCCCTCCTTTGCCAACCTCTCGGATGAGAGGTTTCTCAGCTGTAAGTCCTCCGGTGTTTCGCCGCAGCTGACCCAAATTTATCACAGCGTCCCGTCCCCTCCTTGTGACGTCACTCCGGGGTGTGGTTTCGGGGTGATTCGGTGGAACCGCTCTCAAGATGGAAAAACGGAGCTTCTAACCTGCCCTCCTTTGCCAACATCTCGGATGAGAGGTTTCCCAGCTGTAAGTCCTCCTAGTTATTGCTATATTTTCAAAAGACAATTTACACAAAGCAGACAAATGTTTACTGCTGACACTGATATGTAAAGTAGCACATTGCTAGGAGGTATTGTATTGTACAGATGGATATTAAAAATAGAACCACAGAACAGGGCAACCGAAAACACCCATCAAGATGTGCAGTAGATGGAAGGATTGACAGGTTTCCTTCATCTGGTTTAGGGCCCGAGAGGGGTCTGTATGAAGGCTGATTTTATACTACTTCCGTAGGATTTCATTCCACACTGGAGGAGTTGCTGAACTTATTTTTTCTTGAACGCCTCCCTCCCCATCTATAGGCTCCTGTCAGGCATGCAGAAGCTGCAGGCCTTTAGAGATGGATCTGCTTGGAGACTGGCACCTTCTACTAATGATACTCACCTAAAGTTATAGGCTTACCTTTAGCTGGATAGCCATCAAATCGATTGTGGCCCACTACAAGCTGGAACCTAGTTCCTTGACATGAGTTCAGCTCCTCCTCCAGAGGCTGGGACTGAGAGAAGAGAGCACCTGGCTTTTGACTTTAGCTTTTGGAGACTGAAGAGCTTGCAGAGATTTTCTTTAGAGTCAGGCCTACTCCCTCACTAGATATATTTTTTGGGAGGTTAGTTCCTTTCTGTGCATTCCCTGCCTCTGTTTAAAGTAAAGATATTTTTCCCTATTTAGAGAAGCACTCTGGAGTGGAAGTCTGCTCCTTTTGGAGATGGCATTTCCCTGGATCTGTAGGCCTAGGAGGGAGACAGATCTACAGTGACAGTGTTTCCATGCAGAAAAGATTTTTGTCCAGTAAGAGGTTTTGCTAATTTTGTTTTGGGCAGGAGGTATTTTTGTCCACCCCTCTTGACTTGGAGCTGGGGCTGGAACTTTACCAGCAGTCCCTTCCTTCAGAGAGGAAACAGGTGCAGGCTGGGTGACTGGAAGAACAACGGATCGTGTATTGTATTAAGGGGACCCCATACAGTATAGGGTTTTCCCCCAAAGACTGAACGTCTTATACATTCAAGTCAGGAAACACTCCAGGAACCTGAGCCAGCACTCCATACAGAGAGAGAAGAATCACCCAGCAATGAGTCAATTCATTCACGAGTTAGACATTGATTACATTTTGAAAGAATCAGTAAATTATTATTTGAACACCCAGTTCTGTGTCCTGCTCATTTGTCCCAGTCTAGCAGCACATCACATCACATCAGCAGGGTAACTGTTGTGCTTGCCGGCCACGGCAGTCTGCGGCCGCCTTCTGTTACCCAATTTTGCTATGTGGCGGGGTCAGGAAGCTGCTGCCAACGCGCAGTGCCACCCCCGCTCGCGGTCCGCCTCCCTGATACAAGCCCCATTGATGCCGCTGGTCCTTTGCTCTTCACGATTCGGATGCCGCCAAACTCTTCCTGCGAGGGGCCTCACTCTAGGTGCACGTGCGCGCCTTCCTCCCCTTCTTAAAAGGCCCGCAGCAGGGAAATGTTGCCAGCCCTCCCTGATGACATCATCCCTGAGACAGTATTTAGGGCTGGATCTGGCTTCCAGCCTTTGCCTTGACAACAGGTCTCCTCACTTCCTGCGATCTACGTGTTGTCCCGAGTTCCTTTTTCATGCCCGTCCTCCTCATCTCTTCTTTTTTTTTTTTTTTTAATTTATAATTTTTATTGAATGAAAGATAGTACATATACATAATGTAACGCAATAATAAGTCCATGATAGAACATGAAGAACAACCACTAGTACATGGAGTAGAGAGGAAATACAGTGCAAAACAACAGAGTCAATGTACTCCCACGTATCAAAAACATAGCAAAGGAACAATCAAAAGTACTATCATAATACCAACCCCATACCCCCTCATCTCTTCTGCTTGTCTTTGGCTTTGACATCAGACCGGACTTGACTACGAGCTACACCACCTGCCACAACCTTTGCCTGGACACCGACTACGAGCTATGCCACCTGCCACGACCTTTGCCTGGACTTGTCTATGAACTGTGCTACCCGCCTATTCTCTGGACTTCCATCTTTGCGGAGGCCCCACGTAAGTCCAAGGGGCTCAACCTGAGGGGAACGCGGGCTGGTAGTGGTGAAGCGGGGGGGGGGGGGCCAACGGGGTCTCTGCTAGTCTTCAGCCTCGCCTACCGATGCTGTGGACCTGTGGGGCTCCTCCCCACAGGTGGCGACAACTCCCCCTAGGTCCAAGGGTCCACCCACAGAACAGTAACAGACACTCACTGTAAAGGAAAACCTTCATGTCTGAGCCATAAGCAGCAGCTTTCCCCCATAGAAAGAAAGGACCCACACCCTGGGTATAAAGGAGGGGAGTGAAGAAAATCAGAGAAGACAGCCAGACCTATAAATTTCTGTTGTGATTCCTTGAAGACAGATGCCTTTTCAAAGAAAAGGGTTACATAAAATGGCGCTTAGCAACTTGAGGCTCAAGTGTGGTGGAGATGTGAAAGTATGTGTTACCAAAGAAGAAACAGGTGATGTTTTACAATCGTGCTGCGCTTTGGAAAAAAAATGAAGAAAAATCCCCCAAAGAGACTAATGGACTAAAGATGGCCACCCAGTCCTGGCTATGGGGAAGGAGTAAAAAATCTATGTTCCACTTACCAGGAGCAGGAGCAGCTGAAATCAGTCCGTGGAGGCCCTGGGGACATTTGCTAGAAGTGGAGGAGGAGTGTTACGACCATGGCTGCTGTGCAGCCGCCTCACCACCAGAGGTCCCCTGCGAGCATGCTCTCCTGGCTGGTTCTCCTTGTCTTCTCTATATTCCACACTTCCCTTTATAACCCTGCTTAGCATGTCCATCGATGCTTCGGCATCGAGCTCATCTGGGCTCCCTGCTCTAGTCTCTTCTGCCTTCCGTGTGTGGCCTTCGAGCCTTCTGTCCACTGTGTGTGGCCTACGGGCCCTCTGCCTGCTGTCTGTGGCCTACGGGCCTTCTGCATGTGGGCCTACTGGCCTTCTGCCTTGCATTACTGTGTTGTGTGGCCTTCAGGCCTTCTGTCTTCCCTGCTGTGTGTGTGTGGCCTTCGGGCCCTCAGCCCTGCCATGTGTGGCCTTCGGGCTCTCTGCCTTGCCACTAGGTACCTTGACCCAGCCTGAACTCTGACTCTGTTTGCCTGCTGCCTGGCCTGACCCAGCCTGAACTCTGACTCTGTTTGCCTGCCACCTGCCCCGACCCAGCCTGGACCTTGACACTGTTTGCCTGCCACCTGCCCTGACCCAGCCTGGACCTTGACACTGTTTGCCTGCCGCCTGCCCTGACCCAGCCTGGAATTTGACACTGCTTCTAGCCTTACTGCTCCACTATCACCACCATCAGAGACTTTCCAGCCATCCCTATCTCTCTCCCCCTGGAGTCACTCCAGAAGGTGGTGTTCACAACACCAGAACACAGCCCAAGCGTAACAGCATGCCGAAGCCATCCACATTTGGAGAGAGAGAAAGGACTCTGTATGCAGACGGTGAGTCTCCACGGTTTTTTACCTGCACCTACTGTCAAACCCTAAATTATCCATCTTACCAGAACTGTTTAGCTTGTCAGCTTTCTGACCAGGAACACTGGGCTTGCAGCAGCTGTCTGAAAAGGAATGTTTCAGTCTACCAGCAATGCTTAAATTGTTCTGCTCCTAGACCAGGATGGTGGACCTGCTCTTGCCTTCCGTCCCTTTTGCCTCCAGGCAAACCCTGCCCCTGCTGCACAGCTAACGGGCCATCTGTTTCTCTAGATACCTCAGCCAGTTATTTTACACTATGTCCTGCTACTGGCCCAACTAAGAATGTTTTTACCACTGGCAGTTTGCAAACAGAGAATTCCAGCACATCATTTCATAAAGCTTATAACCAAAAAGCAAGTCATATTTCAGAAAAACCTAAAACTCACCTGATAAAAAAGGCTTCCTTGACTTCCACGCTAGAGTCTCAGAAGCAGAGGGAACTAATTAAACGTAATAGAGCTCTGCTTCCCACAGCTGCTCCTCAGTCACGACTAACGAGCACCTTCCCAAGACCTTCTAACACTGCCTGTGTCTTCACTAACCTGCAAGTCCACACCAGAGAACCAGGAAACCATGATCTGGAGTTTAAGAGTCAGTCCTCATTTACCCTGTCCTTTACCCTCCTTTCACACCAACATAACTACTTCCCATAACTGGTGAACAACGCACACTGACTTCAGTACTCTGCCATCTCTGAATGTCATACTCTACCTCAAGAGGGGCCCGAGCCCGTCCTGCCACCCCTGGAGGGGCTTGGACTTACTGCTGTGCCCCCGGAGGGGCCTGAGCCTGCTCTGCCGCCCCTGGAGGGGCTTGGACTTACTGCTGTGCCCCCGGAGGGGCCTGAGCCTGCCCTGCCACCCCCGGAGGGGCTTGAGCCTGCCCTGCTGCCTCCGGAGGGGCTTGAGCCTGTCCTCCCGCCCCAGGAGGGGTTTGGACTTACCGCTGTGCCCCAGGTGGGGCTTGAGACTGTTTTCTACCCCAGGAGAAGTTTGACCCTGCCCTCCCACTCCAAGAGGGGTTGGAGCCTGCCGTGTCGCCCTGGAAGGGGTTGGAACCTGTCCTCCCACCCCAGGAGGGGTTTGGACTTACCGCTGTGCCCCTGGAGGGGCTTGAGTCTGTTTTTCTACCCCAGGAGAAGTTTGACCCTGCCCTCCCGCCCCGAGGGGTTTGAGCCTGCCGTGTTGCCTCGGTGGGGGGGGGGGGGTTGAGCCTGCACAGCTGCCACAGGAAGGGCCTGGACTGGTTGCACTATCCTCCGGAGGGGTCTGAGCCTGCCATACTGCCCCAGGAGGGGTCTGAGACTGTCTTTTCGCCCCTGGGGGGGTTTCACCCTGAACAGACTTAGCATTGCTCTGCCATCCCAGGAAGGGATTATGTTTGACACACCATCTCAGAAGGACTTTGGATTTGCCATTACGCAGTGTTCCCTGCAGGGTTGGGATCCAGCAGGAGGAGGAGGCCTTGAAGGGGGGGTAGTGTTACGACCATGGCTGCTGTGCAGCCGCCTCACCACCAGAGGTCCCCCATGAGCATGCTCCCCTGGCTGGTTCTCCTTGTCTTCTCTATATTCCACACTTCCCTTTATAACCCTGCTTAGCATGTCCATCGATGCTTCGGCATCAAGCTCATCTGAGCTCCCTGCTCTAGCCTCTTCTGCCTTCCGTGTGTGGCCTACAGGCCCTCTGCCTGCTGTCTGTGGCCTATGGGCCTTCTGCCTTCTGTGTGTGGGCCCACGGGCCTTCTGTGTGTGGCCTATGGGCCTTCTGCCTTGCATTACTGTGTGTGTGTAGCCTATGGGCCTTCTGTCTTGCATTACTGTGGTATGTGGCCTTCGGGCCCTCTGCCCTGCCGTGTGTGTGTGTGGCCTTCAGGCCCTCAGCCCTGCCGTGTGTGTGTGTGTGTGGCCTTCGGGCCCTCAGTCCTGCCGTGTGTGTGTGTGTGGCCTTCGGGCCCTCAGCCCTGCCGTGTGTGTGTGGCCTTCGGGCCCTCTGCCCTGCTGTGTGTGTGTGTGTGTGTGGCCTTCGGGCCCTCTGCCCTGCCGTGTGTGTGTGTGTGTAGCCTTCAGGCCCTCTACCCTGCCATGTGTGTGTGTGTGTGTGGCCTTCGGGCCCTCAGCCCTGCCGTGTGTGTGTGTGTGTGTGTGTGTGTGTGGCCTTCGGGCTCTCTGCCTTGCCACTAGGAACCTTGACCCAGCCTGAACTCTGACTCTGTTTGCCTACCGCCTGCCCTGATCCAGCCTGAACTCTGACTCTGTTTGCCTGCCGCCTGCCATGTCCCAATCTGGACCTTGACACTGTTTGCCTGCTGCCTGCCCTGACCCAGCCTGGAATTTGACACTGCTTCTAGCCTTACTGCTCCACTATCACCACCATCAGAGACTTTCCAGCCATCCCTATCTCTCTCCCCCTGGAGTCACTCCAGAAGGTGGTGTTCACAACACCAGAACACAGCCCATGTCTAACAAGGAGCCTGTACCCAGTGGAGGTGACATGGCCTGTACCCAGACAGGAAATGGACTAAAGGGAAAAGGAAGTCCTTTTCCCAGCAACCTTCTGCCCTACACAAGGGAAGACCAGCACCTCAGAAGTTGAGCAGGCCCACTGGGAAGCACAGCTGTCATTACCACTGCTGTCTCTCTCTCCCTGTTGCCATTAAGCTAAAGGGCCAACTGGAGATAGTTGCTGGGGTGTGATTACACCCGATGAAGTCCTCACTGCTCCACAGCTCTAGCTACTGCGGAGCTAGAAAAGTTGGCGATGAGGGAGTAGGGCTGGCAAGAAAAGGAGAAGTTTCGGTGCTATTGTGAGTCCAAAAATGTCCTTGCTGCTCTCACATGGCCACTCACCCTGCCTTCAGCTATCATAGGATGTGGGCCCCTCACCAGGAAAGAGCCATGGCTACATTCTCACAGGCAGGTCCTCGCAGAAGTGGTAGTGTCACTAGTGCTGCCCAAATCTGGCTGCCATGTGTCTCTCCCCGCTGAGCTGGATCAGAAAGGCTGGTGGAGAGGGAACCATGGGAACGAGATAATGATTGGGAGGTGCAAAAAGGAATGTCTGCTCCTCAAAAGGATGGAGCTGACGGGGCCAACCCTGAAAGAGCAGCAGGGCAGTACAAAAGAGCAACTGGAACAACACTGGACAGCAGACCAGAGAAGGACAATGGAAGGGAAGCTGTCCCGGAGTGAGAGAGGAGCAGTCCATGAGGAGGAAGCTGAAGCAACAGCAGATAGAGCAACTACTGGCACTGGAGCAGGGCTAAAACAGAGCACTGCATAGGAGAGACCTGCCTTGCAGCTCGCCAGCAAACTGCAGCAGGTAGAGCCAGGGCTAGGAACAGAATGTGAGCCCTTCTTAAAGGAGCCATGTCTCCTTTAACTAAAAATTCCTACAAAAGAGCCTTGGCTTTCTAACTGGAGCAGATTGAAGCCCACCTAGGTTTTTGTTTCTTTTGACACCAACAAACTGTGGATAGCCATTGCCCAAACACACATTAACCAACTGGCTAGTATATTGCATATCCTTCTGTGATGCCCAGGTAAGCCTGAATCTGTAGGCCAAGTCAAGGCTCATGCTGTCCAAGCCACGGCATCATCAGTGGTTTACCTATGATCAGTTCCCATGGAAAAGATCTGCAAAGCTGTGACATGGAGTTCTCTCCACATATTTACACTCCCATTGTTTAACAGGGAAGACTGATGCAACAGGAAGTTTTGCCAGTCTGTTCTGTGGAATTTGTTTGAGGTGTGGAACCCAACTCCACTTCAGGCCATAGGAGGTAATGGAGATAAGATAGTATGGAATGGAAAAAGGCTTGTTGACAATACAAATATTGTTGTGCTCATTGTACTTCATGTTGTTTTCCCCAGTTTTTATTCGGGGCACTCTATGACTAAGGTTTCCCCACTTGTGAGGATTGACATCTTGCTTGTCCTTGGAGATAGCAAAGTTGCTTACCTGTAACAGATGTTTTCTGAGGACAACAGGATGTCAGTCCTCACCAAACCCGCCTGCCTCTCCTTGCAGTTGGCTAAGGTAGAAAACTAAAGGGGTCCCCACATGGATACACGTTGTTTTAGCATAATAGGCATGCTCAGTGAGGCACAGTTGAAGTTCTAGAAACTTTGAAATAAAATCTCTGGGCCGGGTTCCATTGGATGAAGTGAACAGGGATACAACTTTGCTTTCAGTCAATGCACAATTAAGCTGGGGAATTTATTACTGGAGGATGTTGTCAAGGCTAATAGTTAAAATAGGTTTGGACAAGTTTCTGGAAGACAGATTCATTAACAATTATTAACCAGGTAGATTTGCAAATCATCACCTTTTAATTCAAAGAATAAGCAAGAGGGACTGGATCTCCCTATTAAGATCTTTCAGGTACTTTCAAGTGATCCACATTGGCCACGGTTGGAGACAGGATGCTGGTCTTGACAGACCATTGATCTGTCCCAACATGGCATTTTTTATGCTCTTATGTTACAGCATCATTCAGGTGTTGTATTAACCTTATTTCGTTTGCTTGTTTTTGCACTTTAGGATTGAGATTGATGGATGGCCCTAATAAGTGTGTTGGGAGAATGGAGATATACCAGAACCAGCAGTGGGGCTCTATGTGCGATACATCCTGGACTCTACAGGACTCTCAGGTGGTGTGCAGGGCACTGGGCTGTGGGATGGCTCTGGAGGCACTGGAAGGAGCTCCATTTGGACATGGAACTGGTCCGGTTTGGCTGACTGATATTACCTGTAAAGGAACAGAGTCACTGTTTACAGATTGTCACACCAGCTCTGGGAATACGGAGACACCGACTTGCAAGGCAGTGGCCAGTGTTGTATGCTCAGGTAGCCTCTAGATAGATCATGCAGTTTCTGCAGTTGTATCTCTGAAGCACATGGACTCACATAGGAATATATCTGCTTTTTACAAAGACTTAGGATGTTAAATTAAGTTTTAGAAACTCCCCTTTCAGAATTATTATATAGATTCCTTCTAATTACCATTATACTATCATTCTTTTGCCATTGTATCGTTACTACAGGATTGTTGGCATTAGTAGGAATGGGGCGAATCTCCTCCTGTCTGGTTCCAATCCAAATTCAGCTATTCTTGAGTTAATTTAGATGATCAGAATTGTCTTTGACCTAGTTTGAATCTGACTCAAACATGAGATGTACATAAATATTCAGCATTTGAAAATAATACAGACCTTTGAATATTTGTATCTGAACCAAATGTGGAGTTTGAAACTGAGTTTATATGGTTCTGATTTGTCCTAATTGCTTTATTACCTGTCCAGGTTTCATACTATTTATAGTTTAATTAGAAACAGTTTGTATACCCTAAAATGTTACTGTTACAGATTATATAATCACTTTCCCTAGAGAGCAGTCTATTACTCACCACTTTGAGATTACTTCGCTGCTCAAACTGGTGAAGTTTGCCTGAGTTATAGCTGAAAAGAGACATTCCATTAAGTTTTACAGAATCACAGTGAACCCTATTGTGCATGGCTGTATGCACATGCTAGTGAGCAGTCGTGTGCAAATGTTTGTGCATTTCCATACAATTCCCAATGCAGAGAGGTGCAGAAGCTAACGCACGTTTCTTAGTCAGAAGGGAGAAATGTTCCTATGGCCAATGTTAGGTTATAGGTCTGAATCTGCAGTTTGTGGCTTGAGGGTCCTTTATTTATTTATTTATTTATTTATTTAGGGTTTTTATATACCGACTTTCTTGATATATATATATCAAATCAAGTCGGTTTCCATTTAACACAACTGTCGCCGGGGGGGCGTTACATTAAACAATAAACATAGTATTGAACGGAGAACGTGTAGCATTACATTTAACAATCAATAAGGTCGTTACATTAAACAGTAAACATAGTATTGAACAGAGAAGGTGTAGAGTTACTTTAAAACAAGCAATAAGGTCCTGATGTTCCTGAGGGTATTAAGTTAGCGGTGGACTTTATATTGCGCTATTTTGTTCTTTGTCCTGTGTCGAAATGATCCTGCAATTCCGGGAATGCTTGCCGGAAGAGCCATGTTTTAAGGTTTTTCTTGAATGTTAGATGGCAAGTTTCGAGTCGAAGATCTGGCGGAAGTGAGTTCCAAAGGGTGGGCCCAGCTGTGGAGAATGCTCGTTTGGCTAGCGAGGTTTTAATCGGGGGAGTGTGTAGAGAACCTTTGTAGTTATATCTGATAGGTCTTTTTGATGAGTGAAGGCGGAGTTGCGAGGTAAGATGTAGGTGGGAGCTTCCCATAATATCCTTGTGGATCATTGATAATGTCTTGAAGGTGATTCTAGCTTTTATGGGAAGCCAGTGGAGGTAGTGCAGAATTGGAGTGATGTGGTCTCTTCTGTTGGAGTTGGTGAGTAGCCTCGCTGCGGCGTTTTGTACCATCTGTAAGGTTTTATGGATGATAGTGGAAGACCTAACAGGAGAGAATTGCAGTAGTCTAGTTTGGACAATATTAAAGACTGGACTACTAAGCGGAAGTCATAGAAGTGAAGGAGTGGTTTGAGATTTTTTAATACCTGTAGTTTGAAGATTTGGGATTTATGCGCAGAAACCTGATTTCAGTACATAAATTGTGTTTCATACGCAGAAAACTAGTTTGTGCATGGGAATTATGCTTCATATACAAATCGGATTTTCCGCACATAAATAATTTTTAGGCTGATAGTGCTGCTTAGTCGGATAAGCTGCTGTTGCGGGCTGAAAAGGAAATGCTTAATTCCAACACCTAGAAGAGAAAAAATCTTTTATTCTGAAAAGTAAATAAGATAACTGCACCTTACTATGCAAAATGAAACAGGAGCAGGTTTCAAAATGATCATTTACTAACACAAAAGTTAAATAGGTTGTCAACTCTAATCTGTACATCAATGATTTAGTTACTTAGCAAAACATTTCTTGGAGTGGATAATGCAAATACTGCCAGTGTGCAAGATGGTCCTAGAGCGAAGATGGGATGCAGGCATTCCTGAGTACTTTTTCCACAGTGAACTTGCTGCACTGGTCTTTTCCAGGGAATTCCTTTCCTATACTGGCTTTGTCTTGCAAATAATACATTCAATACTAAGCAAAAATATGAATCACTCCATAAGGGCAATGCCTTATACTGTAGCTTGTCCATGTCATGCTTCTCTGCTTCTTCACCTTTCACAGGAGTATTTATCATAAGAATTTTACAGAGCACCCTCACTTATTTATTTATTTATTTATAACTTTTATATACCGGCATTCGTAAAAAAAAACATCATGTCGGTTTACAGACAACTGAGAAAGGAAATTACAATGATAGATGGAGGAAGGATAGGAAGTTAAAAGGTGACAACTTTACTGTAGAGCCAACGGGCGCCACAGTTATTAAATGAGATTACATGTGGTTAACCAGGTTGGACATAAATTAATTATATACAAGAGACGACAAAGTGGGGGGGTAGCGCGGGGGTGGGGGATGAAGCGCATAGGGGAGGCGGGGTGGGGTAGGAACTGTACAAGGGGGCAGGGGGTGGCGATGGGAAGGAGAGGTGGTGACTGAATATCAGGAAGCCATAAAATGGATGGGGTGGTGAGGGAGGGAGGGTGTGTAGGGGGGCGGGGGGACACTTAGTGACTTATCCAGGAAAGTGGCGGCTGCTAAACTCCGGCTGCAATCAGCGGTTGCCACTTAGCCAGATAAGTGATGGGCAGATTGGGGAGCAGCTACTTATCCGGTTAACTTAGCCAGATAAGTGATGACATTCATAGTTATTCTGATAAGTTAGACCTGCTCAATAGCAGCTCTAAAAGCCAGATAAGACTCATCCAGCTAACCAGCGACTATTACGGGGATATTCAGCAGTATAGCTAATTTCATTTAGGGGCTGATGCGATAAAGTGCACCCAGCCTAGCACACAGGTTTTCCTCTGGTTGGGCGTGCTACACTAGCACCTGATGCAATAAGGAGCCTAAAATCAGCATCCTAACAAATGAATAGCCATTAGCGCCCATCACATATAAATTCCACGCAGATGAGGCTATCAGCTATTAACTCCCGGTGCAGGGACGCGCTGGGCACCCAACACACACTTTTTAATGCGGAAAATTTAACTCCAGCCCCAGAGGTGGAGTAAAGACAATTCGCGAGTCAAGGGCCCATGAGAAATTAAGAAAAATACAGTCCTCTGTGTTGCGATGAGTGTGCCCTCCTGCTTAGTATCATTGTGACACTTTTAACTGCTTGTGGTGGAGAAAAACAAGAGGTATATTGGCTTTATTAAAAACAAATATGTTTCTATGGCCACACAAATGAGACACCTACAGCAACCCTCGGCAAAATAACAAAAAATCGACCTGAAGAAGCAGGATAAAAGGGACACGCGTATTGAGTGCCCATTGCAATTCTGGGCGCCCCATGCAATTGAGCGCTACAAGGATTTTCCCAAGTCCACCTTAAAAAATGTTTATGGACTTTTCCTCCAGGAAGTTATCCAAACTTCTTTTAAATGCAGCTTTCATCACATCCTCTAGCAAAGGATTCCAGAGCTTAATTAGGTATTAAATAAAAATATTTTCTCTTTTAAATGTACAGCTTAGAAACTTCATTGTCTGCCCCCTATCTTTGTAATTTTTGAAAGAGTAAACAATCAGTTCATGTTTATTCATTCCTTGCCACACATTATTTTATAAACCTTTACCATATCCCCCTCTGCCGTCTCTTCTCCAGGCTGAGGAGTCCTAACCTCTTTAGCCTTTCCTCATAGAAGAATCATTCCATCTCATTTATCACTTTATACCGTAAAAAGCTACTGGTGTTGCAGGAAAATTTCCAGCCTATGGTAGAACAGTTGAAATGCCCTCCTCCAATTTAGAGCAGGTCAGGTAACCCAGCAGTATGATTGATTGGTGCTTTATAACAGAGCTTCTCAACCTTTTCTATATCGGGACACACTTTCAAGTTTGCTTGATCCTCACGCTGCACCAAACCAAATTTTACAATGTCACGTATATTCATACCCACTGATCACGTGACTGTGAAAATGCCAGGAAATACTGAACAGTACTCCTGCCCCTCCCCAAGGACCAACCCCAACCCTCTTTTTCTCTCTAAACCCCATCTCAAGATCCAATCCCAATCTCCTGCTCCCCAGTGCCAAGTGTTCCTTTTAAGGATTGGTTTGCAGGTGAACAAAAAGTTTTGGTTCCGTTACCCTGTGAGCACTACTTTCTTTGATGCAAAAATCCTATCACTTTTATGCTCTCAGCAACCCAATCCTTAAAGGGAACATTGGCTAAGTCCATCCCTTGCTCAAATGAATCGCCTAATATTTAAAAGCAGTGAAAATAAAATGTGCATGAAAAATTATTTTCAGCAATAACATTCAAAACTGCTTTCTGCATCAGGTGAAATTAATAAAGAGAAAACCTTTGCTAAAATAGAAATGAAGAAGGGATGACCTAATGCCATAAAAGCCAGTGATGAAAAGTACCACAATTTTCACAGCAAAAATTAACATTACACAGACAGACCCTCACTAAAAGTAGAAAGGCAATAAATTATAAATAGAAATGCACCAACAAAAATTGAACTGGAAACCACAAGCCTGACTGTATTATGCAGTGTAACAATGGAAAACCAGAAACAATCCCTCCCTCTCTCTCTATCCCACAAGCACACACACAAGAAACCTCCCAATCCCCCTCTCTCTCACAGGCACACACACAAGCAACCTCCCAATCTCTCTCTCTCTCACAGGCACACACACAAGCAACCTCCCAATCCCCCTCTCTCTCACAGGCACACACACAAGCAACCTCCCAATCCCCCTCTCTCTCACAGGCACACACACAAGCAACCTCCCAATCCCCCTCTCTCTCACAGGCACACACACAAGCAACCTCCCAATCTCTCTCTCTCTCACAGGCACACACACAAGCAACCTCCCAATCCCCCTCTCTCTCACAGGCACACACACAAGCAACCTCCCAATCCCCCTCTCTCTCACAGGCACACACACAACCAACCTCCCATCCCCCTCTCTCTCACAGGCACAACACACAAGCAACCTCCCAATCCCCCTCTCTCTCACAGGCACACATACAAGCAACCTCCCAATCCCCCTCTCTCTCACAGGCACACACACAAGCAGACTCCCAATCCCCCTCTCTCTCACAGGCACACACACAAGCAGACTCCCAATCCCCCTCTCTCTCACAGGCACACACACAAGCAGACTCCCAATCCCCATCTCTCTCACAGGCACACACACAAGCAGGCTCCCAATCTCTCTCTCTCACAGGCACACACACAAGCAGACTCCCAATCCCCCTCTCTCTCACAGGCACACACACAAGCAGACTCCCAATCCCCCTCTCTCTCACAGGCACACACACAAGCAACCTCCCAATCCCCCTCTCTCTCACAGGCACACACACAAGCAGACTCCCAATCCCCCTCTCTCTCACAGGCACACACACAAGCAGACTCCCAATCCCCCTCTCTCTCACAGGCACACACACAAGCAGACTCCCAATCCCCCTCTCTCTCACAGGCATACACACAAGCAGACTCCCAATCCCCCTCTCTCTCACAGGCACATACACAAGCAACCTCCCAATCCCCCTCTCTCTCACAGGCACATACACAAGGAGACTCCCAATTCCCCTCTCTTTCACAGGCACACACACAAGCAACCTCCCAATCCCCCTCTCTCTCTCACAGGCACACACACAAGCAGACTCCTAATCCCCCTCTTTCTCACAGGCACACACACAAGCAGACTCCCAATCTCTCTCACACAGGCACACACACAAGCAGACTCCCAACCTCTCTCTCTCACAGGCATACACACAAGCAGACTCCCAATCTCTCTCACACAGGCACACACACAAGCAGACTCCCAATCTCTCTCTCATAGGCACACACACAAGCAGGTTCCCAATCTCTCTCTCTCTCACAGGCACACACACAAGCAGACTCCCATTCTCTCTCTCACATGCACACACACAAGCAGACTCCCAGTCCCCTCTCTCTCTCTCACAGGCACACACACAAGCAGACTCCTAATCCCCCTCTCTCTCACAGGCACACACACAAGCAGACTCCCAATCCCCCTCTCTCTCTCACAGGCACACACACAAGCAGACTCCTAATCCCTCTCTCTCTCACAGGTACACACACGAGCAGACTCCCAATCTCTCTCTCTCTCACAGGCACACACACAAGCAGACTCCCAATCTCTCTCTCTCACAGGGCACACACACAAGCAGACTCCCAATCCCCCTCTCTCTCACAGGCACACACACAAGCAGACTCCCAATCCCCCTCTCTCACAGGTACACACACAAGCAGACTCCCAATCCCCCTCTCTCTCACAGGCACACTTAGACTCTCTCTCATGCTCCTTCTCTCCTCTGAATATTCTTGCATGCTCTCGCTCTCTCTCCCTGGGATGTACAGGCAACAGCTACCCTCCTTGGATCTATGCAGCATCACTTACATGCGCTCACACACAAACTATTGCTCACAAACACACCTCTTGCACATGTACTGCACACTCACAACCTCTCGCAGATGTAATTACTCACACAAGCTCTCATACATTTCTCTGTTTCCCATCTGAATGTGCATTTTGTGGGTAGCAGCAGTCTCTTCTCTTTGGCCCTCTTGCAGCCACCTCTCTTCCACTGCATGCATCGAACGTATAGGCCACGAGGCCGGGCCCGATGCAGCAACATACTCTCATTGGTTGTGCGGCCCAGGCCAGACATGGAATATTTTTTTCTTTGGCTACATAGTCTGGACATGATGGGAAAGCAGAGTTGCTTACCTGTAACAGATGTTCTCCCAGGACAGCAGGGTGTTAGTCCTCACATATGGATAACATCATCAGATGGAGCCCTGTCACGGAACACTTTTGTCAAAGTTTCTAGAACTTTGACTGGCATTCTGAGCATGCCCAGTATGACACTAACCCTGCAGCCACCAGTGGTCCCCCTTCAGTCTCATTTGTAGCAAAAGTATGAGGGAAAAAATAAAATAATAAAACGTAAGGGAACCCAACTCCGCGAGGTGGCGGGCGGGTTTTCGTGAGGACTAAAATCCTGCTGTCCTGGTAGAACACCTGTTACAGGTAAGCAACTCTGCTTTCTCCCAGGACAAGCAGGATGGTAGTCTTCACATATGGGTGAATATCAATCTACAGGCTGAGTCATACGTAAGAGGCCAAGTAGCACCGAACATGTGCAACAGGCACAACAACTGAGGTGCCGTTTGACAAGGATGAGGCTGCCTGAAATTCACAGCAGGTTGAGGTAGGAAGAGTTGGGTTCCTACAATGGAAACAAATTTTTTAGGACAGACTGGCCAAAGAAGGAATCCTGTCGCCCAGCTTTGTCCAGGCAGTAGTGAGCTGCGAAGGTGCGGAGAGAGCTCCATGTCGCAGCCCTGCAGATGTCAGCAATCAGTACTGAATGATAGTGTGCTACGGACGTTGCCATCGCTCTGACTGAGTGTGCCTTCACTCGTCCCTGTAGTGGAAGGCCTGCTTGCTGGTAACAGAATGCGTTGCAGTCTGCCAACCAGTTTGACAGTGTTTGCTTGCCCACCGCATTCCCAAGTTTGTTCTTATCAAAAGAGACTAAGAGTCGGGTGGACTTCCTGTGGGCTATAGTGCAGTCTATGTAAAATGCAAGAGCACGCTTACAGTCCAAGGTGTGGAGAGCTTGCTCACCTGGGTGAGCGTGAGGTCTTGGAAAGAAAGTGGGCAAGACTATGGACTGATTTAAATGGAAATCAGTTACCACCTTAGGAAGGAATTTAGGGTGAGTGCGGAAAACCACCCGGTCATGGAGGAAACTTGTGTAGGGTGAAGAGGTCACAAGTGCCTGTAACTCACTCACTGTGCGAGCAGACGTGATGGCTACTAGGAAAAGAACTTTCCATGTAAGGTATCTGAGTTTGCAGGAGTGCAAGGGCTCAAAAGGAGTGTGAATGAGCCGTGCAAGTACCACATTGAGGTCCCATGCCACGACCGGTGGCCGTAGAGGAGGCTTAAGTTGTATTAAGCCTCTCATGAAGCGACTCACCAGGGGTTGAGCCATTAGGCATCCCCTATTCTTTAAAGGTAAGCAGAAATGGCACTAAGGTGCACTCAGGTAGATGATGTCTGGAGACCAGATTCCGAGAGGTGCCAGAGATAATCTAACAGACTCGATGTGGGGCAAGAAAAGGGATCCAAGCCATTTTGTGTGCACCATTTAGAGTCTCTTCCATTTAGAGCGGTAAGATTTCCGCATGGAAGGCTTCCGTGAAGCTACAAGGACTTGAGATATGTCACTTGAAAGGTTGAGTGGTTGTAGTATCAGCCTTTCAACATCCAGGCTGTCAGAGAGAGGGCCTGGATGTTCAGGTGGTGTAACTTACTGTGATTCTGTGTTATGAGGTTGGGCAACGTGCCCAGGTGAATGGGGTCCTGGACAGAAAGGTCGAGAAGTATGGGAAACCAAAATTGATGTGGCCACTCGGGGCTATGAGAATCATTAAGCCCCAGTCCTGTTGTAGCTTCACGAGAGTCTTGCTTATTATTTATTTATTTATTTATTTATTTAACAGTTTTATATACCGACCTTCATAGTAAATAACCATATCAGATCGGTTCACAATAAACAAGAATATAACTGGGGTCACAATTCAAGTGAACAAAAAGGTAAACAATAGGTAGGAATGAGTCAAAGTTACAATCAACAGGGTAAGGGAACTTGGAAGCTTGCAGGAAGCTGGAAGGAAGACAAGGCAGGAAATAAGTAATAACAAAGTGATAACATAGTGCGTACGGGTTAAAGCTTAATGGTGCTTTAATCTGGAAGAGTCAGAGTCCATTTGTAAGAATAAACACCGTGACGGGTAAGCGTGAGGACAACTAGTGCTTGTCTGGTGGGTCGGCGAAGGCTTGGTGAAAGAGCCAGGTTTTAAGTCGTTTTCTAAAAGTTAACAGGCAAGGCTCTACTCTGAGGCTTGATGGGATGCTATTCCAAATAGATGGGCCAGCTATTGAAAAAGCTCTGTCCTTTGTCATCGAGAGGCGTGAGGCTTTAGTAGGAGGGAATTTCAGAGTGCCTTTGAGAGTATCTCTGGTTGGTCTGTTGGAAGAGTAGAGTTTGAATGGGATTTCCAGGTCGAGTTGAAGCTGATGATGGATAGCTTTATGAATTACTGTGATCGATTTGTATAAAATTCTGAAATTGACTGGTAACCAGTGTAGGTTCCTGAGGATGGGAGAGATGTGTTCGCTGCGTCTGGTACTGGTAAGCAATCTCGCAGCCGCGTTTTGTAACATCTGCAGTGGTTTGGTAGTGGATTTGGGGAGGCCTAGGAAAAGGGCACTGCAGTAGTCTATTTTGGTGAACAGTAGCGCTTGGAGGACTGTCCTGAAGTCGTGGAAGATAAGAGTGGTTTGAGACGTTTCAGAATCTGTAATCTGAAGAAACAGTCTTGTGGATGTAGTGTTGACCATTTTCTTAAGGTTTAGTCGATTGTCTAGTATTACCCCAAGGTCTCTAACCTGCTTGCAGGTAATGTGAGGGCTGTGTGGTGATGGTGGGGAGATATTGATTTCGTTTGAGGAGATGTGGAGCAGCTCTGTCTTAGAGGCGTTGAGAACCAGGTTTAGGCTGTTAAGTAGGTTAGTGATGGATAGAAGGCAGTTGTTCCAATGGGTGAGCGCTTTTGAGATTGATTCTGTTATTGGGATTAGAATCTGTACGTCGTCTGCGTACAGATAATGAATTAGGTTGAGGTCTGTTAACAGTTGGCAGAGGGGGAGGAGGTAAATATTAAAGAGGGTAGGAGATAGGGAGGAACCCTGAGGTACGCCAAGAGTTGATTTAGTTATGGGTGACTCTTTATTGTTGATTTTGACTTTGAAAGTCCTATTGCTGAGGAAGGACTTGAACCAGTTGTGGGCAGATCCGGAGATGCCGATGTCTGTTAGGCGATCCAGCAGGATGGTATGGTTGACGGTGTCAAAAGCTGCTGAGATGTCTAACAGGATTAACAGAAAGGAGTGTCCTTTGTCTAACCCCATGATGATATGGTCAGTGAGTGAAATGAGAAGGGTCTCCGTGTTGCGTGATTTACGAAAACCATATTGCGATGGGTATAGGATCTTGTGGTCTTCCAGATATTCAGAAAGTTGGGTGTTTACCAGTTTCTCTGTTAGTTTGGCCACGAATGGGAGGTTCGAGATGGGTCTGAAATTAGTTAAAACATTCGGATCTAAGTTGTGTTTCTTGATGAGTGGCTTGAGTGAGGCGGTTTTTAGACTGTCTGGGTAGCTTCCATGGGTTAGAAGACTGTTTATGATACTGGTCAGGGGTCCTGAGATCGCATTTGGGATGAGAAGCAGGAGTCTCGATGGGATGTTATCAGCCGGATGGCTTGATGGTTTCTGCCTTTTTAAAAGGAATTCAATCTCTTTGGTGGAGATTGACTCAAAACTGTCGAAATTAGGTCTAGTGAGAGATTGGGGATTCTCACGTGACTTGAGAGGTGTAATATTTGAAGGCAGGAGGGCGAGAGTATTTAAAATCTTCTGTTGAAAGAATGAAGCGAGTTCGATAGCCTTGTAAAGAGCATGTTCATCTGGAATAGGTGGGGAGGTAGATTTGGTGATTTGTGTCACGTAGGCGAATAGGGCCTGGGCATCATATTGGAAATGATGTATTTTGTTTGCGTAGTATTCCTTTTTTTTCTGTAGAATGGCAGTCCTGTAGTGATGTAAGAATCCCTTGTATGTAGAGAGTGTAGAGGTGTTGGGGGTTTTGCGCCATCTGTTTCTTTATGGCGTAAGGTCTGTTTCATTTGTTTAAGTTCAGCGCTGAACCAGGGTTGATTTCCCTTTTTTGTTGGGTTGATTGTTTGGAGACCATAGGGCACCATTTATTTGCGACAGCTTCTGTAATCTTTTGCCAGGAGGAAAGGGCTGAGTCGGGGTTGGCTAAATCTAAGTTAGAGAGTTCTTTGGAGAGCTGTTCGCTGAGGGTATCCGATGGACACGCTTTCCTGAATTGAATGGTGGAAAGGTGTGTGGCTGTGTGTGTCTGTTTGTGTGTGGAGAAGGAGGATTCTATCAGGAAATGGTCTGACCAGGGGATTGGGGTACAGGAAGGTTCTCCTTTGCAAGTGAAATTGGAGTTGATGAATATTTGATCCAGGGTGTGTCCAGCTTTATGTGTAGGGCTGTTGATGGTCGGAGTAAATCCCATAGCGCCGAGGGTGGTGAGGAGGGCTTCGCAGTTTGCAGAAAGAAGTGTTGCGTTTGTATGGAGGTTGAAATCCCCCATGATCATTGTTGGAAGGTCTGAGTTAATATGTTTCACGATGGATTCTATAAGGGGTGAAGAATCAGAATTAGTATTAGAAGAATTAGTAGAATCAGAAGATATGCATAGAGCAGGCCTTTGTTCCAGGGACGGGTGAAGGTATCTCTGGCTGGTGCATGCTGGTCCCTATGCAGGGAGCAGAAGCTTTCCACTTTGTGGTTCTGACTGGATGAAAAGAGGTCGATGCCGCTGCAGTATCGGTGCTGGCACCAGTTGAGGACACCCATCGGTGCCGGTGTCGATGTTTCCCTCAGTGCTCAGTACGGTCTTTCCCCGGCACCGAGGACGATGACGCCAATGTCCTTGATGGAGTCGGTGACGGATGGTAACCCTGTCCATGGTGCTCCTGGTGAATCGTCGGACCCTCCATGGTCAGTGGTGCTTGAACTGGCGTCGATGGAGCAGTATGTTTTGAAGCAAACAACTGCTCCATTTTGTCCAGGTGAGCGCGACGGCCTTTGAGGGTCATTTGTGCACAACTAGGGCATCGACAAATGTCATGCGAGGAGCCTAAGCACAAAACACAGACTTCATGCGGGTCCATTATGGACATGGTCCTCGGACACTCGGGGGCATTTCCTAAACCTGGTCGCCCTGTTAAAATTTGGTGGGCGCGTGGTCGGTGACCATCCGGCACGAAATGGTAAGCTGCTGGGAACCGACCGCAAGTACCGGAAAAAAGACTTACCGAGCGATGGTTCCGTGAGGAAAGTTGTGAGAAATTTCTCACAGAGCTCCCAAACCGCAAGGCAACTGCTGAGCGGAAAAAGAGAGACTGAAGGGGGACCCCTGGTGGCTGCAGGGTTAGTGCCATGCTGGACATGCTCAGTGTGCCAGTCAAAGTTCTAGAAACTTTGACAAAAGTGTTCTGTGACAGGGCTCCATCTGATGATGTCATCCATATGTGAGGACTAACACCCTGCTGTCCTGGGAGTACACCTGTTACAGGTAAGCAACTCTGCTTTCCCAGTCATGTCCAGACCACGTAGCCAAAGAAAAAATGTTGCCATGTCTGGCCCTGGCCGCACAACCAATGTTCCATGACAGGGCGCCATCTGATGATGTCACCCATATGTGAGGACTACCATCCTGCTTGTCCTGGGAGAACTTTCTTTCTTCAGCCACATGGCCCGCAGCCTTTTTTCTTTGGCCCGGGACCAGTTAGGATCGAAAAAAAATAGCAAGGACGCTGAGAAAGAAGGGTGGAAGGGAGATTACCTCAGTACAAGCATGGATCTTGCTGCGGCACACCAGTGTGCCACGACCCAGAGGTTGAGAAGCTCTGCTTTATAACATAAACTAACTCTATGACCACTGTATGCAGATAAATGTACTTTATTATTGCAGGCAGTTTGGAAAAACCTAGTGTGAGTTTGTCACCTACCTACATGGCATTCAAGAAGAACGAGAACCTAGAAGTGAGGTGTTCACTTCCAAATCTTCACATGAACACATTTGTTTACTTCAGCGCTAAGAATTCCTACACAGTACAGAAGCTGCCAGCTGGCAAGAGCACAGCAGTCCTTACAATACAGAACCTGCAGCCATGGCATGAAGGAGAATACAGTTGTCGCTATGAAGTGCACTCTTCAGAACATGTGCTAAAATCTCCGGGCAGCGAGATGGTGCACGTGTTTGTGGGTGAGTCCCTCCTACAGAGAGCTTAGTACTGGTGATTTTCTGGCATACAATTTATGCAAAAATAGTGTCGTTTTAATAGCAGTTGTAATCATGATGATAATCATGATAATTATGCTCATCATAAACAGCCTGATTTTCAAAGCCATTTACATGCATAAAACAAAGTTTTGTGCGTGTGAATAGTTGTAATAAAATAGCCCAGGGTACAGTGCACATAAAATTATATGTGTAACTTAGTTTTGCTTGTACTTGAATGTAAACTAAGAGAAACACCCAGGGGTGAGGGGCAGAACTGACTTAACACACATACTTAGATGTTAAAAGAAAGCTACGCCTTTAATAAAGCAGGAGTAACTTTGTACGAGTTATTTTGTGGGCATATGGGCCACATATCTGCACATTTTCAAAGGGAACTTATGTGCATTCGTTTGCTTTGAAAGTTTGGGGAATGGTCTGCACGTAAAAGATACACGTAGACTTTACCCAAACGTGCACAGTTATAAAACTAATCTCAACGAGAAAAAATTTCAAAGCATTTGTCATGGGTAAAAAGCATTTTCTCCACATTATGTTTATTTTATTTATTTATAAAATTTTGTATACTGGTGTACATCACATCGGTTTACATCTTTTTTGCATCACAAACATGAAAATAAATATCGAAAAACATTACAATACAAATCAATCAATAGTAGTATTGACCTCATTCTGTATTTAAAATAGGATAAAACAAATTGTCTAAAGTTTGCTAAAAGTCGCAGTAGTAACAGTAATAGTTAGCATGATTGAAATTATGTGTGAGAAAGTGGCCTGGAAACCACTCTTCCTCAATGTGGATAAAAGCCCTTGGCGCTGTTCCAGTATGGTGAGAGGACGTATTCCATCTCCGTATGCCACGTCACAGGAGAAAGCGTAAGTGCAGAAATGGGCTTTTCAAATCTTGTTGCCTAATTTTGAAGCAGAAATCTTCCCGCAGGAAAAGTAAGTGCAAGTGACTGAACAGACTTTGTCTCCACAGCAAGTTTCCAAGAGGAAGTACATTCATACTGTAGGGAACCTTTGGTTTCCCTCACTGAAAGGCGTAGACCATTTGAATGGGGAGGTTCTGTGTAGAAATCAGTAAAGGATGGTTTGGGTTTGCACCCCCATGTGTGAGCTGCAGATGGTGTGACCTCGCTGTTATCATCCTCGTGGAGTATTAGTTCAGATTCTTTTTAAGCAGGTGGTGGACTTTACTTTGGACTTCGGAGGCATAGAGCTTCTGCTCCAACCAGTCTCCTATTTTTTCTCCTAATTTATGGGAAAGGAGTAAGGAAGTTTCCCATTCAGGGATCAGCCTTCCAATGACCTGTCTACTGGCCCTTATGCTTGCTTTTTGGAGAATTCCCTGTGAGAGCCGGTCCCCTTTGTTGCAGTAGATTGGGGCATCCTGTATTCAAGGCTGAATTTGGGGTAAGGAAGATCTGTAGTATCCTAGCTTTCCTTCAGAGAATAGACCTGACAGTGACCTGATGTGGAGGAGTTTCAACTTGAATTTACTGTCTTTTTGTTCTACTTCCTCTGTTTTGAGGCAAGGAAGTTTTCTTCCATCCTTCCTATCTCTTGCTTGGTTTTTTTTTTCCCCTTTTTCGGTTCGGATAAGGGGTACCAAACGGCCATCAGTTCCACTGGGAACTGATGGCCGTTGGTACCCGAGACTCATATCCAAACCATATTGAGAGTAATGTCTTTCATTCAAAAGGAACCAGAAGGGTGAAATGAAATTAATTCTGAGTAAAGAATCTTGACATTGGCACAAAGGGAATGAAACTAAGAACTTTGCTGCTGCTATCTTAAGTAAAATACTAATGAGAGTAAAGTTCCCATCTGCTACCTTGTAAAGAATTAAAGGAATTAAGAAAGATTGGGGGAAGAGTATATAAAAACTGGGACTTGGTTCTGATAGAATATTGGAGAATAGGAATTAAATCTAAAGTAATGTTTTCTGAACTTGAAACATTTTCATATCTACTATTGTTAACATTGGTTCACTATTGCACAACTGCGAAGAATAATATGTACTGTTCACTTGGTTTTTACTGTTGCCTAACTACTAGTTATACATAATCTGTAAAACCGTTATGATGGCTCTAACCGAATGACGGTATATAAAACTCAATAAATAAATAAAATAAATAAATAAATAAATAAAGTGAAAGAAAGATTGGATCAACTTCAGTCTGATAAGCCTGAGAATGTGGAGTAATTGGGAAGAAGAAAGGATTTAGTGTAATTAAAGTGTTTGCAGAGAAAGGTAAGGACTTTTGCTAAAGAGTGGGAGTGCCAGCCAGGGGAAATCCTACCTACGGTCTTCAGGTGGGCAGGGAGTCCTTTTGATGGGCAGAACCACCCCTTCCAACTGGCCAGGATATTTTGTTGCAGTCTCTGCACAGAGAAATAAACTCTCTCTCTCTCCCCGGAAGCACTGGATGGGTGACTTCTTGAATACTCACAGTTTGTTGGATTAGTCTTGGTTACTGTTGAACTCCTTGTTCTTTTCTTTTGGGTCCCTTGGAGCAGGATCCTTAATGCTCCCGGCAGGAAGGAAGGGCAGTCAGAACTTCTTGAAATTAGGTTTACCAAACTCAGGAAAAGTCTAGGGTGGCTCACAGCATCACTGACACCCTCTTCTTTCCTGAGGATCACGGAGGGCAGATCTTTCCTAACTTGCCCAGAGTTCCCTATTCCCTGAGCTAGGAGAGGAACAGGCTCCAGAGAGGCCCAATACTTAAAGAGTAAAAGTTCCAAAAAAAATGACCCAGAGGGAACTGCCCAAACCAGCCAGAGTGGACTGGAAAGGAAAACCCCCCTCCCAACCCTGGCCAGGACCACCAAGTCGGACTTGCCTGGCTGATGCTGGTTGGGCCTGTAAAATAACAAAACTCTAACTCCTTTCTACCTTCTGTATTGAGGACTTCCTGCTCAGCTGTAGCTGGGGAGCTTTTGTATAGTATTACTAGTGCGATGGCCATGGCAAACGTCACAGAAGGAGGGACTGCACCTGCATGGGCCTCCCAAATCCATCCTCCTCTGACTATCTGACATTGTCGCTAAATAACCCAGGGCTTACTGGTAACCCGAGAAGTGCCCAGGTTACAGAAAGAATTTGCCTCCTTCTGAGAGGTCAGAAGAGGGTGCTGGGACCTATCAGCCAGATGGTGGCCAATATGGGTTTGGCCTCACTCCCGAGCCCTTTCTTGAACATGAACATTGAAGCAAGTGCAAAGGGAGATCAAGGCATCCAGTATGGAGGGGATTTTGCACCCCGCAGGTTCATCCATGATTAGAGCAACTAGGCCCTGCCAGAATACTGTCGTGGGACTTTTGTTGATCCAATGGAGTTCTGCTGATAGCATCCGGAATTGGATCACATATTCACCCACTATCTGTGAATCCTGAAGAAGGCACAACAGATCAGCTGCTACAGAGGAAGATCAGCCTTGTTCCTCAAAGGTTCTTTGGAAATCTTCCAGGAAGTTGGACAAGTTATTCATAATGGCTATGCCCAAGCCAGTAGGTATGTGCACTGATTTTTTTTTTCATGACCTTTTTGTTTTGGGTCGTTATCTGTTAGATTTCATTTTTAAAATGGTTTGAGAGGGGTTTATTTTATGTTTCCCCTACTTTTGAAGGTAGTGCACACTAATTAGTTTTCCTAATTTCAGAGTTAGTACACACTAACAGGACTTAGTGCGTACTAACTGGATGTTAGCATGTACTAATTAGAGTTAGTGCACACTAACTAGAAGGCTGTCCTGAAAGGGGATTGGTCCTTTCACTGATATGTGACAGTGAAAAGGACCAATGGGCAATAAGTGAAGGAGTGAATAAATTAATAGTAAGTGCCCCACACTTTAATATTGATTTATATACTCCTTCTGGTGCTGGTAGTTAGGTTGGGAGAATGGATGCTGAATTAACCAGCATCCATTTTCCAAACCCCTGTCACCACTTTTTTTTAAACTTTTTTTTTCATTATTTTTTTAAAGAATTGTTCCTCCCAGTTAATATCCCAATAATATCCCAATATGGTGTACTGAGCCGAGCGCACTCTTAACGTGCAGTTAGATGCGGTTAAAATAGGCGCTAATCAACCTATGCATATTGTATCTTCTAACATAACTATGCAACTCTAGACTGTACCCTGCTCCGGGCAGGCATTAATTTCTGATCGCTAAAATGTGCATCCTAGACGCACATTTTTTTTTTGCATAGGGAGTGAATAGCTAATAGCCTCATTCACATGCATTTGCATGTGATGAGTGCTATTACATTCACTCCGCGTTAGACGCGTGTTGAATAGGCACTAATCCCCTTATTGCATTATGGGATTGATTATCTATCTATCTATCTAGCTAGCTATTGAGTTTTATATACCATCATTCGTTTCGCCATCACAACGGTTTACAAATTTTCAGTCTATGCGAGTTAGTAAATACAAACTATTCATAATGAAGTCACCAGATGAAGTTACATGATAAGGGTACAGTCTAGAGTTGCATAGTTACGTTAGAAGATACAATATGCATAGGTTGATTAGTGCCTATTTTACCCGCATCTAACTGCATGTTAAGAGTGTGCTCAGCTCAGTGCACCATATTTCATCAGCCCCTTTGTATTTTAGGAACGGGGACATGGCATTTTGGAATATGGAAATTACTTTGAAATCCCTTGGTGTGAGTCTGTGTGTTTGGGTGGGAGGAGGTGACTGGTGAGAGGGGAAGTGACTTGGCTAAATGTTTGGGGTGACAGGTGGGAGAGAGACTAGTTTGGGTGGTGACTAGAGAGAGAGATTCAACTTGTCACCCCATAGAGTTAACCCACTCACTTCTCCTCTCAACAGTCCCTCCCCACACAAACAGGCTGCTTCTTGCTCACCAATCCACCACCCCAAGCAGTCCTCTCCCCCCATCATGCCATAGTCACCCCAGTCACTCCCCCATCACCAGTAACCCACACACACCAATGCCTTTATTTTAACCACTCACAAACCGTTTTTCTCCCACCTGTCACCCCATACATTCACCCCAGTCACTTCCTCTCACCAATTACTGCCCCTTCACCCAAACACACAGACAGACCCTAGAGGAATTAAAAGTATGCATATCCTAAAATGCCAGGGCCCCTTTCCTAAAGTACAAACAAATTTTAAAATATTCATTTACATTACATGCTTTTGCTTATTTTGACTAGAACTTGATGGTATTATTATATCACTTGTTTGTTTACATTTGTTACCAGGCACTAGCCATCCCCTGACAAACACCATCTTGCAACCTTGGCAACACAAACAAGTAACTAAGGTGACAGCCATGGGAACGTAGAACCATACCTCTAGCTAACGAACTGCTCCCCAGTTGACACTTTTTAACTTATTGGTAACATTTCTAGTTAGCGTGCACTAACTATAGTTAATGTGTGCTAACATCCAGTTAGCATTCACTAAGTCCCGTTAGTGTGCACTAACTATAGATTTACAATTTACAGGCTTAGTGTGTACTAACAGGACTTAGTGCGCACTAACTGGATGCTAATGCAGACTTAGTGCACACTAAGCTGGTAAATAGGAAAACTATAGTTATTGCGCATTAAGTCCCGTTAGTGCGCATTAAGTCCGTAAATAAGAAAACTATAGTCCGTGTGCCCTAACAGGACTTAGTGCACACAAACTACATATTAGGGCACACTGAGTCTCATTAATGCGCACTAACATGAAATACTTATTTTTCTGAAATTTCGTCTTTTTTTTTTTTCATTTCATGGCGCTCCCGAAACAAGACGAAATAGACAATTTTGTTGCCATTGTCTGTCTCGTCCCTACGAGTCAGAGGCTGTCTGGTGAGAAGGGATATGATATAGGCTACCTTGGCTCAGTTGGAAGGAAAGCTTGCAGCTTGACTGTTGCATCCATCGGTCTCAGACGGCTTCGACCTCTGTGCCTCACCTTTCTTTCTGCTCTCCCCACTAGCCTTCAGAAGATGGCTACCACTGTGTCTTCATGCCGCTCTCTCCGGCGTCCCTGGAACAGCTATGGCAAGACTATCCGCCATGTTTCTCATAAGTGCTTCCTAGGGTGTGTGCGCGCACGCGCACCCCACGTCTTTATCCACTCATGGCCGGAAGCTCGGGGGTGTTCCCCTCGAGCCTGCCCTTCGTTTGCTAACAGATCGAGTTAGCAAGGATTGGAATGCCTCTGGTCTAAGCTACTCTGCCACTTCCTGCTGCCACTGGAAGCTCTCTCTGTCCTCCAGGCTACTCATCTCTAACCAGGGCCTCCGCTCCTCGGGGGCCCTTATGCTTTCTTTCAGGTACCTAACTGGGATCCCGGGTACTCACATCCTCGAGGCCTGCTCTCCCTGCCTTGGTACCTATTCACGTCTGCCTGCCAGGAACTCCATCGCTACAGCTATCTACTTCTGTGAATAACCTAACATTGCCAAGTCTGTCTCACCTACAGCTCAACGCTGGGGAGCCTGCATCTGGGACTTCCTCTTCTACCTTACGCTGCCTACAATCTACTAAGTGTGGGACTGGGCTCCTCTGTCGAGGACCCCTGGCTCCTTCTACTGGGTTACCTCACCGCTGCCATCTCCTGGGCAGTATCATCAAGCTGTATAATAAATACAAAATCTTCTGTGTTGCATGTCTTGAGTCTAGCCCAGTACCGCGATTCCCCACGGGCTCCTCCCCATGGGAGTGGCCTGTTGAGATCGTGGACCCTTTTCTCCGTGACATTATGAAGATACTCTCAAAGGTAGAGCCCCTGAGAAATTGTCAGCGGAAAGCAGTGCAAGCAAGTAAACTAAAGAATTATTAGTTCCTACCAGTCTACGTTCCACTGGAATTCTGTCTTTGGAAGTTGTGATCATTTGTGAAAGGTAGTTGAAATCGTGAAAAGTACTGGATCAGAACAAAGCCAGAACAAGCTGAAGCTGGAAGAAGCTGAAGCTGGAAGAAGCTGAAGCTGGATCTGGACGAAGCTGGAACAAGCTGACGCTGGATCAAAACAAAGCTGAAACAAGCTGACAGGCCTCAAGAATGAAGCTGGAGCAGCCTGGCAGACCTCACTCACCCAAGACTGTTGCTAGGACAAAGGAACAGCTGACGATTACTCTTTAAAATAGCCTCCAATTCAGGTTCTCGAGCCTGTTTCTTCAGCTGCCGCCTCTTTAAGACAGTTTTTTAATGTCAAAATAGCAATCCTAAGAACCAAAATACCTAATACAATCAAACAAGAAATTAAATGCACAAAGAGACACCACACAATGGTTTAGATTTGTTGAGACAACAGATATTGAAGTTGAATCTATGCTGATAAAGATAATCCTGCACCAAATATAATTGACAACCCTGCCAACTACTCACATTAAAAATTAACAAACATAGGGCCTTATTTTCCAAGGCTATCGCACGCCTGCGCTACCTACATCGGGACGAAGTCGGCCCCAGAAGAGGAGGAGTCGGGGCGCCACTGTGGACGACTCTGCGATGTCACCGAGGACAGCGAAAAGGTAAGGGCCTTTTCGCATCCTATTCGTGCCCAATAGCACCCACCTTTCACGGTGGCACTATTGGGTGCGAAACCAGCAGCAATCGCACCACAGCGGTGCGATCGCTGTCGGCTAGCCCAGGACTGCCACCCCGTGTCGACCCCCTGCCCCCATTAGCGTGATTTTCTAAAGTATCGCAGGCCTGCGATACTTTGGAAAATGAGACCCAGAGTTGCCCCTATATTAACAAAGATCATAACCTATCCTTAGAGGAAGGATCCAAGCCGGACACACTATAAGGGGCAATCATCAAACCAATTCTAAAGAAAGAAAACAGTGACCCCCTTGTCCTGAGCAACTACAGACCAGATTCAAACTTACCACTAATTGCAAAATTAATAGAAAAAACTGTACAAAACAATTGGCCGAGCATTTAGATAACAATAATATTCTATACCCTTCACAACATGGATACCGCAAACACTACAGCACAGTGACCTTGCTGCTCTCACTGACCGACAACATTCTGAGAGGATTATCCATTATGAGCCTTTTACAAAAGCCCACAACCTGTTCTTGTACTGGCACTGGGTTCTCTGGTTTTTGGTTGTCTGAGTAATCGCTCTCCTTCACCTGGCATTCCTTATTCTTGCTTTCATATGCAGAGAAAGGTCAGGAAAAAAAAGTACAGAAAATCCATTTGATGTAGTAGGAATCACACAAAAGCTTTCCCGATAACGTCTGCTACCAATAGCGCCACCACCCTAAACGCCTGGGACAAGGTAGGTGCTAAATTTTACACGTAAAATAGCTTGTTATGAATGCACTAGTTTTGGGTGCACATTACTGTTTCAGGAGTACTAGCTAATCTAGTCATTTACATGAGGTCGTCACTATTGCCTATGCGCTGGTTAGCATGTATGTTATGGTCATGCTAATGCATGTATTGGATAGGACGTCCATCTAGTGCGTCTAAAATGTGCATCCAAACTGCTTAGAATGATGCGCTGGCCAGAGGACCTAATATTGGATCAGCTTGTTAGAGCTTTATCTTCAGATTACACCACTGTAATTAAGCTAGCAGATAAAAGGGGGAAGCATAGCAGTACAAATCAGTTCAAGCTACATTGCTGAGATTAATCATCAATTTCTTGATACCAGGTACTACAAATTACTTGACACAGATCCTAACCCAACATGAAGCAATATCTTCTCTCCTGTACAATCTGGTGTGGACCAGCATTTCATTACTTCAAAAGAAGCAGACTTTCTTGTTTAGAAATATCTGATTACCCCAGTTTTTTACACCCTTCCCAAGATTCATTAGTCCCTTAACAATCCACCCGGTCGCCCCATTGTCATAGGCATCAGCTTCTTCCTTAAACCGCTCTCCAAAGTTGTAGCTTCTTTTCTCTGGCCCTTTGTCCCTTTAAGTCCCTCATATATGCGAGACTCAGGTCACTTGATTACAATTTTACAAGATTTTCTTATCCCACAGTTCCTTTCTGGTTAGGCACATTGGACATCATGTCACTCTATTCTAATATTCCTCAAGAAGATGCCATCACTATAGTAGAATCCACCTTAGACCGATGTCCAGCCAATTCATGTATTCCAATGTCTTTTCTTGTGTCTGTCATCCACTTAGCATTTACTAAAAACTTTTGCTTTTTTTTTATTTTTTTTAATAATAAACAATTTTTATTAAAGGCAAAACAAGCTTCATACAAAGTATAGTATGTAAATGAAAGCACAACAGTGCTTTCATTTAGCTCAATAGACTAAATGTCCAAACCAGTAATTGCATATTCATCCATGTTCATTCTCCAGTTTTTTCTGTCCTTTATTTCCTGGCTACCCTAGCCTCCAAGTTCATTTTTCCTGTTATTTGTATCTGCACTTTGGCCTTCTTGTTATACGGTTTTTTGTTAAGTTAACCCCTAAGTTCGATGTAAAACCGGCCTGATATGAAGCTTGTCATGAAGTTCGGTATAGAAAAAAATGTTAAATAAATAAATAAATTTGATAGTGGAAAACATTACATCCTGATGATGCTAGACCTATTATCAGCATTTGACACAGTAAATCATGACATACTTTTAAAGAGACTAGAAGAAAAAGGACTACACAAAAAAATCTATAGCCTGGTTCAGATCATACCTAAGTAACAGATTTTACCAAATCTGTATAAATAACTTATTGCCAAAGAAAATAAATCTACAAACAGGAGTACCACAGGGATCAGCAATCTCCGCAACACTCTTCAATATTTACCTGCTTCCGCTATGCCACCTCCTAGCAGACCTGGGAGTCATACACTATGTTAATGCTGATGACATTCAACTACTACTACCCATTGAAGACACAATGGAAAACACTAAAATTAGCAAACATGTATCTAGACATCATCAAACAGCTACTAAACCAAATGGAGCTAGTTATTAACATCGAAAAAAACTGAATTCTTACATTTAGAACAGAAAAATTTGACGGTCACCCAAACACCAATACTGCTTAAAAATTATCATAAAATAGAATTAGCCGAAAAAGTACGAAACCTCAGTGTGATAATTGACACGGAACTCAGCCTCAAACAACATGTATCACTAAAAGTCAAAGAAGGATACGCCAAACTTATGGTTCTCAGGAAATTAAAACCTTTACTAACGTTGACAAACTTTAGAACAGTTTTACAAGCACTAATATTTGCTAGCACCGACTACTGTAATGCCCTTTTTTAGGATTACCATACACAACAATAAGACTACTACAAATACTGCAAAACTCTGCCGCAAGAATACTTACTGGCAAAAGAAAAAGGGATCACATTACTGAAACTCTAGCTGAACTACACTGGCTACCCATCGAACACAGAGTACAATACAAAACACTTTGCACAATACATAAATTAATTCACGACGAAAAAGCAGAATGGCTGAACACAGCACTACATGTTCATGTCCCACATAGAAACCTGAGATCTGCTAACAAAGCACACCTAACCATCCCTTCTGTTGTGCTTCGCGGCCGTGGCGCCCCACGACCGCGTCCCCCTACCTGACTCACAGCGCCATGAGAGCCCCGGGGGAGGGCTCCAACTCGGGCCCATGCTGCCCGTTGCAGGGGAAGCCGTCCTGCTTCCCCCAGCGGCGTCTCTCCTGCACCGGGGAGATTCAAGATGGCCGCCGCCATGGGATCCAAGATGGCCGCCATCAACTCATTTGCATTTAAAGGGACCTGGTCCCTTTAACTAGACTCAACTGCGTCCAATGATCCAGAGCAGAGGAAGTATATAGGGAGGCTTCCTCTGCTCATTCCTTGACTTGGCAACATCTCTTGCGAGTGTTGTTTGAGTCTGCTTGCCTCGGTGAGTTCCTGCTGCTTGCTCCTGTTTCGTCTTGGTGATTCTCTGGTTCCTGACTTCGGATTGGCTTACGGTGATTCTCTGGTTCCTGACTTCGGATTGGCAAGCGGTGATTCTCTGGTGCACGACTTTTGGACTAGTGAGCGACGACCCTCTGGCACTCGACCTAGGACTCCTTCAAGACTCCGTCTCCAAGTGCCCACCTAAGTCCCAGCGGCCCGGGTCCCTACGGGCTCCTCCTGGGGGGACCGCGGGCTTCCAGGGCGAAGCTCCAGTTGGCCTTTGCACCATTGCTCTGACCTTCCTAGGTCCACCTAAGTCCCAGTGGTCGGGTCCCTACGGGCTCCTCCCGGGGGGACCGCAGACCACCAGTGGTGAAGACTCAGCGCCTCATCTCGTCTCTTCATCGCCTCCGCATTCGTCTCAGCCTCCAGTGCCAAGGGTCAGCTGGTTCCACCTCCTGTTCTGCCTCGCCACCCGACATGAGACCCTACGGACCCTCCGAAAGGTATACCATCCTCTTGTCGGCCAAGGGTCCACAAGGCTGAGCATAACACCTTCTGTTAAAACAGCAAGACTGACCCAAGTCAGAGAACGGGCATTATCCTTAGCTGGACCCATATTATGGAACACCATGCCCTTAGAAATTAGACTACAGAGAGATTTCAAGCTTTTCAAAAAGAGTTTAAAACCCTGGCTTTTCAAGCAAGTATTTTGCAAAGAGAACGGAGAATAGTGGAATATAGAAATCTGGCAGCAGAACATCAGAACACAGCACCTTTGCTCAATATGTGTGTTTTTATTAATCCAAATATACATTCCGATAGAGTTATACATGTAATTAACACTGATAAATGTAGGAAAAGGACAAGATTTATAACATTTTGCAAAGCTGGAAAAAGTTGAAGCTGGATCTGGACGAAGCTGGAACAAGCTGATGCTAGATCAAAACGAAGCTGAAACGTGCTAACAGGCCTCAAGAATGAAGCTGGAGCAGCCTGGCAGACCTCACTCACTCAGGACTGATACCAGGACAAAGGAACAGCTGACGGTTACTCTTTAAAATAGGCTCTGATGCAGGTTCTATGCCTCGAGCCTGTTTCTTCAGCTACCGCCTCTTTAAGACATCCGATGATGTCACTGATGTGCGAGCGGTGCGTCCTGGAGGGAGGCATGCCCCTACGCTCCCAAAAACAGAGATCCGAGCCTGCGATCGACCCGCAGCCCTCAGCGAGTGGTGCGGCCGACCCATGAGGCCAAAAACAGATTCTCCAGACCCACCGGAGCAGGTAGGAAGGCCCGGCCGCTGCGAATCGCAGCCGGGTTTTCTAACAGTGGCCATCGCCGCAGTACCCAAGATTCCACTCCAACACCTCAAAATCATAACACTGACTCATCACCAAACTTGGTCTTCTGCCTGACCAGTTTCCCCCTTCCTCTTTTGATGAGCCCACAAGTTCTGGCAGTTGACAGGACTTAGCAGCAGAATGGAGGTTGAGGTCTGGTCTGGTATGGGGTTGAGGCAGGCTGAGGGCAAGAAGAGACATGGTCCGGTCCAGTCCAGGATCAAGGCAGGCTGAGAATAAGAGGAGTCTAGGTCTGGGCTGGGATCAAAGCAGGCTAAGAAAAAGAGTAGTTGAGGACCAAGCCAAGATAGGGATTCCAAGAGACAGACTGGGGACCAAGACAATATGGGCATGGAGACGAGACAGAGCAGGACTACAGGGGAAGGCCAGGAACTAGATAGGCACATAGGAACCAAAATGAATGCACAGTCACCAGGAGACAGAGGAGGATAGATGTGATGTGAGCTCTTCATGAATGCCGGTATAAAAAAACCCCTTAAATAAATAATAAATAAAATAAATAAATAAAGGCTAGAACATATAACACTGAGCACATGCCTTGCTAGTAAGCAGGGGACCTGTTGCAAAGTTGTCAGTGATCTGGAGTAGTGGAGTTTAAATGGCCCTCAAGCCGTGATGTCATTTTTCAGCATCGTAACCCATTTTTCACCACAGTGCCAATTAAGGAGGCAGAGGGCACATGCATTCCTAAGGAGGAGCAGCATGGCAGGGAAATTGAGATAACAGTGTCCTGCAACTAAGGTGCGAGTAGGCGCGACTGATCATGGGTTGGCCCTGCGGTTGCCCTGACATTATATTGGGAAAGGAAGAGACTCAAGCTGCAGGCACTTTTCTTCTTTTTTTTTTAAAAATTTTTATAGCACTGCCTAGCCAGATATCTTTTGGAGATATCCAGCTAAGAAGAAAGCTATCCGGCCTCAAAAGTCTGGATAACTTTAGACTTAACTGGCATTATTCAAAAGCTGGTCGATTAGGTATAATGTTATCCAGCTAAAAGTAGCCGGATACTTTAGCAGAATATATTTAACGAGATGTTTATCTCGCTGAATATCTAGGACAAGTTATCTGACTAACTTTAGCTGGATAACTTGTCCACTAAACTGGTTAGAGAATATGGACCTACATATGTTTTGTCCTGGTTTCGATCTTTTCTAACAAATCGTTCTTTATATGTACATGTTAATAACCATTGTTCAGATTCATTCAATTCTTCATCTGGGGTTCCACAGGGTTCATCATTGTCTCCATTACTCTTTAACATATATTTGCTTCCTCTTTGCCATATTCTCACAACTTTAAATGTATACTTCCGAATATATGCTGACGATATTCAGTTACTCTTTCCTTTAAAAAAATTCATGGTCTGAAACTTTTTCTCTAATATCTTTGGTCCTTACTACGATCAACACATGGTTAGACCACAACCGCTTAAAATTGAAACCCTTCAAAAACTATGATTACACATCTTTCATCCATTTCAGAATCCTCCATAGGCCCTCCTTCTCATCTAAACTTTAAAGGTATTTCAATTCCTGTCAGTACTTCATCTATCAGCTTAGGTATTACAATCAATTCCAATCTTTCTATGGTTAATCATATTTCCAACATTACAAAAAAATCTTTCTATAAATTACATTTATTGAAGAGAATTCGACCTCTTCTTTTCTTCAAAGATTATCGTACAGTATTACAGTCTTTAATTTTTTCAGGTATGGATTATTGCAACGCCTTATTCTTAGGTTTATCTGATTCTGTTTTATATCCTTTACAAATGATACAGAACTCTGCTGCTCGGGTGTTAGTAGGTATTTCACGTCGAACTCACATCACACCAGTTTTACTTTCACTTCATTGGCTACCAATTAAATATCGAATTCAATTTAAAGTATTATCAATTATTCATTCTCTCATCTATAACACCTCTTCTACTTGGCTATGTACCAATCTCCGCATATATAAACCTACCAGACATCTCAGATCTTTTCAAAAACTTATTAGATATTCCTACTGTCAAATTGGCAAAACTTGAACTAACCAGAAAAAGAGCATTCTCAGTAGCAGGTCCTGTTTTATGGAATTCACTTCCAGATTACCTCCGTCTTACTTCATCAATACAACAGTTCAAAAAACTATTGAAAACTTATCTATTTCAGAAAGCATATACCTTAACCACTAATTCATAAAACAACTTCCATTCATTCCAACTGCTTCCTCTCAATTTATACATATTCACATGACATAATATTTCCTTTTGTTAATTTATTTGAAAATTGCTGGACATGAATGTATACTGCGCTATGTTAGCTTTTTATTTGTTTTATTTGTATTATTGTATTTTTATTTTTATTTTGTATTATTTTATTTTTTATTTTGTATTATTGTAGTATTGTGTTCAGTTCTGGAGACCGTATCTCCGAAGAGACAGAGACAAGATGGAGGCGGTCCAGAGAAGGGTGACCAAAAAGGTGGAAGGTCTTCATCAAATGACTTATGAGGAGAGATTGAAGAATCTAAATATGTACACCCTGGAGGAAAGGAGGAGCAGAGGTGATATGATACAGACTTTCAGATACTTGAAAGGTTTTAATGATCCAATGACAACGACAAACCTTTTCCATAGGAAAAAAATCAGCAGAACCAGGGGTCACGATTTGAAGCTCCAGGGAGGAAGATTCAGAACCAATGTCAGGAAGTATTTCTTCACGGAGAGGGTGGTGGATGCCTGGAATGCCCTTCCGAAGGAAGTGGTGAAGACCAGAACTGTGAAGGACTTCAAAGGGGCGTGGGATAAACACTGTGGATCCATAAAATCAAGAGGCCGTCAATAAAGAGTGGGTGGCTCGCCAGAATGACGGCTACTGCCTGGAGATAATACCCTTATTCAATAAACATACACATGGTTACTGTGACTCCAACATCACTCTAAGCTACAACAGCAAGAGGAAATGTGGAAAAAAGGATTCGCACTCACAAAGTGGGGAGTAGCTGGCTTGTTACGGCGGTTACTACCCCAAACCAAATAAGCCTGATACTTCACTTTCAATACATATCCAGCATAGCTCTCTGCTTCAACGGCAGGGGAGAAGAAAAACTGATACTTCACGCATAGCTCTCTGCTTCAACGGCAGGGGAGAAGAAAAACTGATACTTCACGCATATCCAGCATAGCTCTCTGCTTCAACGCAGGGGAGAAGAAAAAAGGATTCGCACTCACAAAGCGGGGAGTAGCTGGCTTGTTACGGCGGTTACTACCCCAAACCAAATAAGCCTGATACTTCACTTTCAATGCATATCCTGCTTCAACACCGCAGGGGAGAAGAAAAAACTAATACTTCCACGCATATCCACGCATAGCTCTATACTTCAACGGCAGGGGAGAAGAAAAACTGATACTACACGCATATCCAGCATAGCTCCCTGCTTCAACGGCAGGGGAGAAGAAAAACAACCAATAAGGGCTGAATAACACAGTCTGGGTAAAACAAATAAACATGGGTGTAGCTTGCTTATTGCGGCGGTTACTACCCCTACTACCCCTAACTAATTAAGCTTGATATTTCACTTGGTTGCAGCTCCATCACTGCTCTCTACATTAATGGTGGGGGTGGAAGGGAAATAGAACCAAAGAGCTAAGAGAAACAGATAAGTATGAGAAAAAAATGTGAAGCTTGCTGGGCAGACTGGATGGGCCGTTTGGTCTTCTTCTGCCGTCATTTCTATGTTTCTATGTTTCTATATTTTGTCTAGTTTATTTATTGTGTATGTTTGGTTGTAAACCGTTTTGATTAATTCTTTGAATTGTAAAAGCGGTATATAAACATTTTTAAAATAATAAATAAAAATATGTTTCAACTATGACTAATCAGTGAAGCAAGTTCTTGGACTTCTTCGCCTCTTCAATGACTTTCAGATTAATTAATTTGGTTCTTTTTTAATCTCATCTTTCAGTGCTTCTTCAATTTCTCTTGTAGCATGCACTCTAGGATAGTATGGTTATGTTAACTGTTTTATAGATGTAAAATAATTGATGAAGTAATGTGAATTAGAAAGTGGTCATTCCACTGAAAGATTTAGGTGATATAAAAATTTACCAGGATACTAGCAAGAACTGTTACCAGCTGCAAATCTTTTTTTGTTTTGTTTTTACAGATCATCTTAAATGGGAATTGAAGGACAGCCACGATCAATGCTCAGGGAGACTAGAGGTGTTTCTTGATGGCAAATGGGGCACAGTGTGTGCTCGTGGCTGGGATTACCAAGATGCTAATGTGTTATGCAGAGAACTGGACTGTGGATATCCTGAGTTTAAGGAACGGTATCCTTCACAAACCCAAGGAACGGGGCCCATTTGGTTACATGAGGTGAGCTGCAATGGTACAGAGTCTCACCTAAATGAATGCAAAGCAAAGCCTTTTGGAAACAATGATTGTAGCCATGGAGATGACGTCAATGTTTTTTGCTCAGGTAATTCCATTATCAAAATGATGAGTCTTGTAATCAATGTCCTATAATCTGATTAGCTAAGTGAGCTCTGAGTATGTGATATAATTGGCTATGAGAGTGCTGAATATTGTTCTGAATGATTGAGTTTAAGACATTGAGCCATATTGGTTATGATGTCACAAATATCACACATATATGGGCCAATCTAATAGTTGGAAAATGTAGACCATAGGAAATTAAGAGGAGGGAACAGGGAGGAAGGATAGGGTGAGCAGGAGATTGTTACAATTGGGCAGTTGTGGGGCCTTCCCGCAACCGGCCGCACTCACACACAGGAGCTGCCAGCACCAGAGACAGGAATGCCACCACCTTACTTCTTCTCCCGGTCTCACTAGGTGCATGCCGCTCTCCTAGTCAGTGCCTCAGGCAACAGGTCCTCCTTCCTTGAAAGTACATGTTGCTCTTGATCCTGCTTGCCTTGCCGCTCCTCTCCAGCCTGCCTCATCCTTCCCAGTCCAGCCTTGCCTCATCTCTCCAGTCTGCCTCTCAGACTGATACCTGAATCTGACCCTTGCTTGGACATTGACTACCCTTGCTTGCTGCCTGCCTCTGATCTAGCCTGGCCCTGGACCTTCTTCCATACCATACCCTGAGAGACCCTAGCCTAAGTCCTGCTGGTCCCTGGAATCCAAGGGTTCAACCTGTGGGGAAAGGGGCTGGTAAAGGTGAAGCTCCTGACCAGTCTCGCTCCAGGGTACATCCACCAGCTGTCAGTGTAGGCCTAGGGGGTTCCCTATCTGGGCTGAGCCAACCAAGCCACAGCCACAAGGGTCCACTCTCATTAAAGGTTGCAGAGGCCACGGATCCAGTGGACCTGACCTCGCTGCAAGTGATTCCAGGTCTGGCCCAACGTAACTAGCAACAGCAAGTGGTCCTATACCAAGTGATAGGGCTTCTCAAGAGGCTTTCAGTCCAAATGGATCCCCTGATGCCAGTACTGGCTCCTCCTCCAATCATTCCTCTTCCACCTGGGTCAGTCTGCTAGTTGAGGTCTGTTCTGCAGCTGCCACCACCTCCACACTACAGTGGGGACCTAAGGAATGCCGAGGTTTCTTAAACTAGTACAGCATGCATTTTGAACTTCAGTCGGCCTTGTTTCCCATGGATTGCGCCAAGGTGATGTACATCCTGTCATTACTGGGTGGCATGGCCCTAGCATGGGCCTCCCCACTGTGAGAGCGAGAAGACCATGTTCTTCCTGACCTGCAAGAGTTCCTCCGCTAATTTAGATTTGTGTTTGAGGAATCAGGTCTTGCTTCTTCCATGGCGGCGGAACTTCTCCATGTCCAGCAGGGTCTGTGTACTGTAAGAGAATACACAATACAATTCCACACCCTCACATTGGAACTACAGTGGGGACAGGACAGCCTGATGGCCATTTTTTGGAAACGCCTTACCAGGAGAATTAAAGATGAACTATCCAGTTGTGACATTTCCACCACCTTGGAGGCTTTAATAGCACTGGCTACCCGTGTCAACTGGCAGTTCCAAGAGCGGGCCCAAAAGAGCAAGGCTACCCGGTGCCTTATCCAACTGGCCACCCATTTTCAAAACCCACCGGTGCCCATGCCTACCTCAAAGGGAAATCGTTAGAAAAGCCCATGCAATTGAGCTGTACCAAGCTATCTCTGGAGGAGAAACATCATAGGAGACAGCTGGGACTATACCTATACTTTGCCAACCAGGGGCACTTTGCATCTCAATGGGCAGAGAAGTCAGGAAACTTTCGCATCTAGGATTGATTAGAAAGGCAACCCTAGGTTGGATATTCTCCTCTCTACAACTTCTGGTTCCCATCTGCTTGTCCACTGAGCACTGTCAGTTTTTCACCGAGGCCTTTCTCAACTCTGGGGCAGGTGGGAATTTCATTGAGGAGTCCATCGTCCATCAATATGGAATACTGACAGCTTTACTGGAGCAGGCAGTAAACATCTCTTCAGTCTATGGATAGCCTCTTCCAAGCCGCCTCACAGATTGCTCTTCTCCACCAGGAGACCATTTACTTTGATGTGATTCCCAGAGCAGTTAATCACGTAATTTTGGGCCTGCCTTGGCTCCAGTAGTACCAACCATAGATTGACTGGAACTCCTTAGATTTGGCATGTTGGGATTCCACTTGTGTCACACCTGCCTGACTACCATTTGGCCTCCACTTGCCTTGACTGTGGCCACGACTATACTGGGTCTGCCACCCCAGTACACCACTTTTGCGAACATGTTCAGTCAACAGCATGCTGAGACCCTGCCCAAACATCGGTTCTATGACTGTACTATAAACCATCAGTCAGGGAAGATGTCTCCTCAGGGTAGGGTATACCTCTATCGGTTTCCTGAAATAACTGCCATGATTCAATATGTAAATCTGTAAAGATGTTTCATTTGACACTCTTCTTCCCCGTGGAGGTGGGCTTCTTCATCAGCAAGAAGGACAGATCCCTCAGGCTCTGTATCAACTACAGGGGCTAGAAGATAGAGCTTCTGGATGGAATAAATGACATTTTTATGGATCAATTGGTTCAGGAACCAACAAGAGAGGGAGCAATTTTAGATCTAATTCTTAGTTGAGGCCAGGATCTGGTAAGAGAGGTAATGGCGGATTAGGGTTAGGGTGAATAAAAATGTGGACATAGGTGAACTGGTAGATGTGGAGTATTTGGATTTTCAGAAGGCATTTGACAAAGTCCCTCATGAGACGCTTCTAAGAAAACTAAAAAATCATGGGATAGTAGACGATATCCTTTTGTATATTGCAAACTGGTTAAGACAGTACGAATAAATGGTCAGTTTTCACAGTGGAAAAAGGAAAACTGTGGAGTGCCTCAAGGATCTGTACTAGGACCAGTGCTTTTTAATATATTTACAAATGATCTGGAAAGGGGCATGACGAGTGAGGTGATCAAATTTGCTGATGACACAAAATTATTCAGAGAAGTTAAATCACAAGCGGATTGCGATACATTACAGGAGGACTTTGCAAGACTGGAAGATTGGGCTTTCAAATGGCAGATGAAATTCAATGTGGACAAGTGCAAGGTGTTGCATATAGGAAAAATAACCCTTGCTGTTGTTACATGATGTTAGGTTCCACATTAGGAGTTACCACCCAGGAAAGAGATCTAGGTGTCATAGTGGATAATACATTGAAATCATCGGCTCAGTGTGCTGTGGTGATCAAAAAAGCAAACAATATGTTAGGAATTATTAGGAAGGGAATGAGAAATAAAATGGTGGATGTCATAATGCCTCTGTATCTCTCCATGGTGAGACTGCACCTTGAATACTGTGTGCAGTTCTGGTCGCCGAATCTCAAAGAAGATATAGTTGCACTGGAGAAAGTACAGAGAAGGGCGATCAAAATGATAAAGGGTTTGGAATGGCTCCCTTATTAGGAAAGGCTAGTGGCTGTTCAGCTTGGAGAACAGGTGGCTGAGGGAGGGTATGATAGAGGTCTACAAAATCATGAATGTACTTGAATGGGTAAATATGAATCTGTTATGTACTCGTTTGGATAATGCAAGGACTAGGGGGCACTCCATGAAGTTAGCAAGTAACTCATTTAAAATAAATCAGAGAAAATTCTTTTTCACTGTTATGCTTGGGCTTGTGGATCCTTGGGCCGACGGGTGGATGGTATACCTTGGAGGAAGATCCGTAGGCTCTCCCGTCGGGTGGCGAGGCAGGAACAGAAGTGGTGACCACCTGACCCTTGGCGCAGAAGACAGAGGCGACTGTGGAGGCAGACGAAGAGTCGTGACGTCAAGGAACGGAGGTGTTTCTTCACCACTGGAAGTCCGCGGTCCCCCCAGGAGGAGCCCGTAGGGACCCAGACCGCTGGGACTTAGGTGGACCCTTGAAAGGTCAGACGTACGGTGCAAGGGACAACTGGATCTTCACCCCTGGAAGCTCGCGGTCCCCCCTGAGAGGAGCCCATAGGGACCCGGGCCGCTGGGACTTAGGCGAGCCCTTGGAGGCGATGGTCAAGAAGAAGTCCTAGGTCGAGAGCCAGAGGGTCGTCGCTTGCCAGTCCGAGGTCACACACCGAAGGATCACCACTTGCCAGTCCGAAGTCACACACCAGAGAATCACCGCTTGCCAATCCGAAGTCAGACGCCAGAGAATCACCGGAAGCCAATCCAAAGTCAGATGCCAGAGAATCACCATAAGCCAATCCGAAGTCGGGAACCAGGAACACCAAGACGAAACAGGAACAAGATCCAAAGCTCAAGGAACTCACCAAAGCGAGCAGACTAGACAGCGCTGGAGGACGTTGCCAAGTTGAGGAATGAGCAGAGGAAGCCTTCCTTTATACTTCCCCTGCTCAGGCTGATTAGGCACAGGTGCAGCTGGTTAAAGGGATCAGGTCCCTTTAAGTCTAGGAAGGGGCGCGGCCTCGTGCCTAAAGATGGTGGCGGCCATCTTGGATTTCCTTCACGGGGGAAATGCTGCAGGACGCCATGAGGAAGGAGCAGGGGTGGCTCCTCCTGCGGCGATCAGCATGAGGGACCAGTGCCGGAGTTGAGGGTCTAGCGTCGGGGTCCTCCCCCGGGATTCCCGCGGCGGGTTGCCGTTGCGGGTGAGGTAGGGGGTCCGCGGCTGTGGCTTCCCACAACCGCGGAGCACAACATTCACAATGCATATTTAAGCTCTGTAATTTATTACCAGAGGATGTGGTTATGGCAGTTAGTGTAACTGGGATTTTAAAAAGTTTGGATAAATTCCTAGAGCAGAAGTCCATAAACTGCTATTAATCCATAGGGATTAGTAGCTTAGATCTATTCATTTAATGTTTTGGTACTTGCCAGGTAACTTGGTTGGCCACTGTTGGACAGAGGATACTGGGCTTGATGGACCCATGGTCTGAATCAATATGGCTTATCTTATGTTCTAATGTTCAATACAAGAGATGGCCACAACAAATATTTAGTTATGTCATTTGGCCTGTGTAATGCCCCTGCAGTTTCCAGAACATGGTAAATGAAATCTTCCAGGATCTCCTGTACTCCCATATAGTGATATATCTTGATGATATACTTATATTCTCCCAATCCCTTAGCCAACACCAAGAGCATGTCAAACAGGTACTACAGAGGTTGCGGGAATACCATCTCTACACTAAGCTGGAGAAATACATCTTTGAACAGGAAGAGCTTCCCTTCTTGGGATATATCATCTCCCGGACTGGCTTCCAAATGGATCCCTGCCAAACAGAAAGCTATCCTGGACTGGCCTCAGCCAGTAAGCCTTGAGGCACTACAGCATTTCCTAGAATTCTCAAACTACTATAGACCATTTCTATCAGGCTACTCCTCCCTCACAACACCCTTAACTAAAAAGGGTACGGATACCTGGCACTGGCCAGTAGAAACCATCAGATTCTTCCAGTTTCTTAAGCAAGCATTCTCCGAAAGATCCTGCCTGCTCTTTTCCAAAACGTTTTCACTAGAAGAGAGGAATTATATGATCGGGGATCAGGAGCTCCTTATGGTAAAACTGGTACTGGAGGACATAAGAAAATGCCATACTGGGTCAGACCAAGGGTCCATCAAGCCCAGCATCCTGTTTCCAACAGTGGCCAATCCAGGCCATAAGACCCTGGCAAGTACCCAAAAACTAAGTCTATTCCATGTTACCATTGCTAATGGCAGTGGCTATTCTCTAAGTGAACTTAATAGCAGGTAATGGACTTCTCCTCCAAGAACTTATCCAATCCTTTTTTAAACACAGCTATACTAACTGCACAAACCACATCCTCTGGCAACAAATTCCAGAGTTTAATTGTGCGTTGAGTAAAAAAGAACTTTCTTCGATTAGTTTTAAATGTGCCCCATGCTAACTTCATGGAGTGCCCCCTAGTCTTTCTACTATCCAAAAGAGTAAATAACCGATTCACATCTACCCGTTCTAGACCTCTCCTGATTTTAAACATCTCTATCATATCCCCCCTCAGTCGTTTCTTCTCCAAGCTGAAAAGTCCTAACCTCTTTAGCCTTTCCTCATAGGGGAGTTGTTCCATTCCCCTTATCATTTTGGTAGCCCTTCTCTGTACCTTCTCCATCGCAATTATATCTTTTTTGAGATGCGGCGACCAGAATTGTACACAGTATTCAAGGTGCGGTCTCACCATGGAGCGATACAGAGGCATTATGACATTTTCCGTTTTATTCACCATTCCCTTTCTAATAATTCCCAACATTCTGTTTGCTTTTTTGACTGCCGCAGCACACTGAACCGACGATTTCAATATGTTATCCACTATGACACCTAGATCTCTTTCTTGGGTTGTAGCACCTAATATGGAACCCAACATTGTGTAATTATAGCATGGGTTATTTTTCCCTATATGCATCACCTTGCACTTATCCACATTAAATTCATCTGCCATTTGGATGCCCAATTTTCCAGTCTCACAAGGTCTTCCTGCAACTTATCACAATCTGCTTGTGATTTAACTACTCTGAACAATTTTGTGTCATCTGCAAATCTGATTATCTCACTCGTCGTATTTCTTTCCAGATCATTTATAAATATATTGAAAAGTAAGGGTCCCAATACAGATCCCTGAGGCACTCCACTGTCCACTGTCCAGTGTGTCCACTCCCTTCCACTGAGAAAATTGTCCATTTAATCCTACTCTCTGTTTCCTGACTTTTAGCCAGTTTGCAATCCACGAAAGGACATCGCCACCTATCCCATGACTTTTTACTTTTCCTAGAAGCCTCTCATGAGGAACTTTGTCAAACGCCTTCTGAAAATCCAAGTATACTATATCTATCAGTTCACCTTTATCCACATGTTATTAACTCCTTCAAAAAAGTGAAGCAGATTTGTGAGGCAAGACTTGCCGTGGGTAAAGCCATGCGCCACCTCCTAGAAGAAGTCAGACATCGGATCACTATCTTCACTAATCACAAAAACCTGGAGTATCTGCAACAAGCACAGCAGCTCAACCCACAGCAGATCAGAAGGTCGCTCTTTTTCAATCAATTTGATTTTGAGCTTTGCTACCAACCAGCTGCATAGAACCAAAGAGCAGACACTCTCTCATGCTCCTTCCAGATAGAGGATATCCCAGAGCTTTTTTGACACATTACAGATTCAGCAAGGATCATCTCTGCTGCAGCTAGGAAGGCAGTGGTACAGAAATGACTTCATGAAAAGTTATTGAAATGGGCCTATGATTCATACATGGCAGGACATCCTGGGATTGTCTAATGCCCTTCACCACTACTAGTGGCATCAGGTGAAGACTGACATGAAACACTGTATGAAATCCTGTCCTGCCTGCATACAGCACAATACCTCTTATGCCAGCCATGGAGGCTGTTACAGCTGTTGCAAAACCCTGAGGAACCTTGGACCAACTTTTTTTTTTTTTTTTAATTATTTATTTATTCTTTTTCAATCATTACAAACATCAAAAATAGTTTCTAACATGAAATCTTACATTCCAGTACAAAACCATTCTTCTGTAATATTGTTAAGAAACATTTAAGGATCGTTATAGTTTCATTTGAGCAAACAAAGAAGAAGAAGTAATTTCTAGTTTAATAAGGAAATTTACAGATTCTCTTTATATGTGCATCACTCTGGATGAGTGTCACCTACCTCACTTTTACAATTATCTAAAAAGGCTCTTAGATGTACTGGCTCATAATAAACATACTTATTGTTCTTATACATAAATGTACATTTACATGGATACTTAATAACTGCTTGGATTCCTAAAGTCTTAATTTCTGGTAACATTTCTACAAATTTTTTTCTTCTAGTTTGAGTATCCTTTGTAAGATCGGGGTAGATCCATATTTTTTGACCTAAGAATTTCTTATCACGATTCTGAAGAAATATTTTTAAAATCATGTCTCTATCCCTTTCATTTACAAAGGTCACTAACAGTGTCCCTCTAAATTCAATTTGTTCCTCGGAAGATGTTTCAAGGAATGCTGTCAACTCTGATTCTAAATTAACCTCTAATATCCTGGGTTCATTCTTAGCTCCCATATTGGGTACAAAATAGATTTTTGAGATTTCTGGCATTTTATCTTGTGTTATTAATAAGACATTCTTCAAATACTTTTTAAATTGCTCTTTAGGTGAGATTAATTTAACACCTGGGAAATTTAATATTCTCAGGTTTAAATATCTCATCTTATTTTCAAGTTTTTCATAATTTCTTCTCATCAGCTCATCTGATTTAATCAGATTAACTTGAACTTCTTTCATAGATGATAATTGTACAGACATCTCATTAATCTTAACTTCATGTGTTTTAACCACAGGTTCAATTTCATTCACTTTGTTATGAGATACATTTATAGATTTAGTTAATGATGATATTGAGTTATCTAGAGTCATTAAGGCTTTCCAGATTGAATCCAATGTGATAACCTCAGGCTGTACTATTTTCTGAATATTGAGGTTAGGTAGCAACTCTCCTTCCTGGCTTACCTCTGAAATCTTTTGGATTTCTGTAGCCAGGGTTACTTCACATCTTTCTGCTGTTATGCTTGCCCCTATAGGTCTACCTTCCAATTCCTCCTCTGAGACCATAGGTATACATGCTTTTAGCTGAATCCCATGGTCCGAATTTGAAAAGGGTCCCGGGGTCGGATGTGAAGGAGTTTGAGGTGCTCCGGGGCTTAAGGAGGTGTGAATGTCCAAGAAGGTAAGGTTTTGCTCTAAACCTATACCTTCAGCGGACTCTGCACCCGGTGTTGAAACTGCTACAGGTGTGAAGAAACCATCTATTACTTGCTGCGTATGGGTGGTTTGCGCAGGTACAGAGGGTTCCATGCGCACTCGGCCCTTACGTTTAGTGTGAGGCATAATAAGGTAGACAAAATATAAATGTTCCTACCACACCGATTTCCTTCCCACGAATTCCTCGATCCTCAGGAGGGATAGGAGAGTCCCAAGACTTTTATAGAACAAATATTGTTCTTACAGCGTCTCCAGCCGTCGAAAGCAAGTTGCAAAATAAGTCGCGCGCCCCTTCGGCGCGCGGCTTAGACGACGCGCCGGCGGACGCAACGCGCCGCAGGAGCGGCGGCTTTGTAGCAAGCAGGTCGCGGCAAAATGACGTCAGATGGGCGGAGGAGGGTATCGTAGGGCCGGGAAACCTCACCCCACTCAGGCAGGTCTTTTCTCCTCTCCTTCCTCAATTCAATGCCGCAGCAGCGGCGGCTTTGTAGCAAGCAGGTCGCGGCAAAATGACGTCAGATGGGCGGAGGAGGGTATCGTAGGGCCGGGAAACCTCACCCCACTCAGGCAGGTCTTTTCTCCTCTCCTTCCTCAATTCAATGCCGCAGCAGCGGCGGCTTTGTAGCAAGCAGGTCGCGGCAAAATGACGTCAGATGGGCGGAGGAGGGTATCGTAGGGCCGGGAAACCTCACCCCACTCAGGCAGGTCTTTTCTCCTCTCCTTCCTCAATTCAATGCCGCAGCAGCGGCGGCTTTGTAGCAAGCAGGTCGCGGCAAAATGACGTCAGATGGGCGGAGGAGGGTATCGTAGGGCCGGGAAACCTCACCCCACTCAGACAGGTCTTTTCTCCTCTCCTTCCTCAATTCAATGCCGCAGCAGCGGCGGCTTTGTAGCAAGCAGGTCCCGGCAAAATGACGTCAGATGGGCGGAGGAGGGTATCGTAGGGCCGGGAAACCTCACCCCACTCAGGCAGGTCTTTTCTCCTCTCCTTCCTCCACCTTGGACCAACTTAACCACTGATTTGATCATGGACCTCCCTATCTCTCACGGCTACACCCAATGTAGGTCATAGTTGATCATTTCAAGAAGATGGCTCATTTCACGCCACTCCCTGGCTTGCCTTCTGCTCCAAAATTGGTCCTTGCCTTTCTAGAGCATATTTTTTGCTTCCATGGGCTTCCCTCCCAAATTCTGTCCAACCGAGGCATCCAGTTCATGGCCCGTTATTGGAAGGAGATCTATAAAAAATTCAGAATTACGCTGGATCTCACAACAGCCTACCATCCACAAGGGAATGGACAAACTGAAAGAATTAATCAAGTTCCCAAGAGTTTTCTGAGGATGTTTGTCAACAGGCAGGATGACAGGACCATTCTCCTTCCATGGGCAGAGTTCTCATATAATAACCATGTAAGCAGTTCCACTAGATCATCTCCATTCCAAATTATCTGCGGCAAGCATCCTTGAGTCCTCCTTCCTTTTCCACTCTCAGTAATTTGCCCAGCAGCCCATATGACATCCAATGAATAGAAAGGTCTCTGGCAAAGATAATCAACTGCTTATCAAAAGGTAAATTTTAAAACCTGCACGTGGGAGTCCATGTGCATGCGGTTCCTGGCATGAGCACATGTATGCGCCAATTTTATAATATGCGCGCATTCAAGGCGCACATATTATAAAATCAGCTACCTGTGTGCACATGCGTGCCCGATTTTGGGGCGGATTTTAAGAGCCCTGCTCGCGTAAATCCGGGCGGATTTACGCGAGCAGGGCCTTGCGCGCCGGTGCGCCTCTTTTCCATAGGCCTGCCGGCGCGCACCGAGCCCCGGGACTCGCGTAAGTCCCGGGGTTTTTTGACGGGGGTTTGTCGGGGGCGGGGCCGATCGACGCGGCGTTTTGGGGGCGGGATGCGGCGTTTCGGGGGCGGGCCCGGGGGCATGGTTTCGGCCAGGGGCGGGCCCGGGGGCGTGGCCGCGCCCTCCGGAACCGCCCCCCGGGTTGTGTCTCGGCGTGCCAGTGGCCCGCTGGCGCACGTGGATTTACGCCTCCCTCCGGGAGGCGTAAATCCATGGAAAAAGGTAGGGGGGGGAGTTTAGATAGGGCCGGGGGGGTGGGTTAGGTAGAGGAAGGGAGGGGAAGGTGAGGGGAGGGCGAAAGCGAGTTCCCTCCGAGGCCCCTCCGATTTCGGAGCGGCCTTGGAGGGAACGGAGGCAGGCTGTGCGGCTCGGCGCACGCCGGCTGCCCAAAATCGGCAACCTTGCGCGCGCCAATCCTGGATTTTAGCGGCTACGCGCGTATCTACTAAAATCCAGCGTACTTTTGTTTGCGACTGGTGCGCCAACAAAAGTACGCATGTGCGTAATTTTGTAAAATCTACCCCTTTGTATCAGTGTGTTTATCTGCGCGTGAGTGCCGACTTGCGCGCGCATAAGAGGAGAAGTAGGGCAAATGTGTGGAGCACCAGAAGCCATCTTCTTGGCTCCTCTGACCTCTTGGGACCGCTCATGCAGACGGCGGTCTGTGTGACTGGTGAGGTCTATGAGGGAGTCCAAGGCCTCAGAGAGTTCTCGTGCAGCTAGTTCGTCCTTGATACGCGGACTCAGGCATTCAAGGAATATGGCATGTAGGCAGCCCAGGTCCCAGTGCAACTCAGACGCGAGAGTTCTGAATTTGATGATGTAATCAGTCAATGATCTGGAACCTTGTTGCAGATGTAGGAGCGTAGACCCGGAGATGGCCTTTCGACCTGGGTCATTGAATATGGAGCGAAAAAGGGTGAGGAAGCCTGGCAGGTCATTGAGGATTGGGTCCATTCGCTCCCAGAGAGGCGATGCCCAGGCCAATGCTTTTCCATCCAGAAGGGATAAAATGTACCTAGTCTTGGACACTACATCAGGAAAATATGCAGGTTGTAAATAAAAGTGCATGTTGCACTGGTTCAAGAAGCCCCTACACAACAAGGGGTTTACCTGCAAAACGAGGAGGTGCCGGCAGGGGCACTGGAAGTCGGAAGGGTGATGCATGTGAAGCTGAATTAGGCTTGGCAGGCGTCAGAATGGAGTCCAGCCAATTGCTGGTTAATGGCGCTAGCCAAAGTCTCTAGAATCTTTTGCTATTCTGTGATTCACTGGGCCAGGCCACGGATGGCCTGAATTGCCAAAACCTGTGCTGGGTCCATGGTCTTTGCAATCTGTTAGGATCAGTGGATGTGTGGGCCCTGAGCCGAGGTGAGAGATGGTACCACCCATGGGGAGGAGCCCCATGAGCCTCACCGTCGGGAGGCGAGGTCTCAGCTGACGTCAGACACAGTTCAAGTCTAGAGTCTTTATTAAAGAGATAGAGCAGCACTACCCACGGAGCGGGGGGTGCCAGAGAAAGTCTCTCAGACACCGAGGTTCCACTGGTCAGTGGAGTGGGGGATACCCAAGGAGGATACCTCAGTATAGATGGTAATAGTCCGCAAAGTGGGGTACACTGAAGAAGTCCTCTGTAGAGATGGTAATGGTCTGCAGAGTGGGATACACCGGAGAAGTCCTCAGTAGGTATGGCAATGGTCTGCAGAGTGGGGTATAATGGAGAGGATCCTCGGTAGACATAGTAATGGTCTGCAGAGTGGGATACACCGGAGAGGTCCTCAGTAGAGCGAAGCAGAATTAGCAAGAGAGAACTCATTGCCAAGTCGAAGTTAGGCAGGGCTAGCCGTCTTAAATGTGCAGGAGGATTGACGTCATCCGGAGGGGACGCCCATGATGTTCCCGCTATGATATGCTTAAGACTGGCCCATGCGTGCTCTTGCACGCCTAAGTGATTCCGAAGGCAAGATGGTGGTCAGTGGCGTCCATGCCACCCTGGGAGGCCTGGGAGCGGTAGGCAGGCCGGCTAGGCCGCAAGTCTTCCCAATGGAGTCGGGGATGTGAAGAAAGAGGTGAGCAACAGCAGTCGCAGCCATCTGTGACTGATGGGCATAACACCCCTAGGCCCACATTGACAGCTGGCAGATATAAGAACATAAGAACATACCCTGGAGTGAGACTGGTCAGAAGCTTCACCTTTACCAGCCTCTTTTCCCACAGGTTGAGCCCTTGGGTTCTGGGGGCCAGCAGGAATTAGGCTAGGATCTCTTAGAGTATGGTGTGGCAGAAGGTCCACGGCCAAGCTAGGGTCAGAAGCAGGTAGCGAGCAAGGGTAGTCAGTGTCCAGGCAAGGATCAGAGGCAGGCAGCAAGCAGGAACAGTCAGTGTCCAGGCAAGAGTCAGTAGCAGGCAGCAAGCAAGAGTAGTCATTGTCCATGCAAAGTTCAGATCCAGGTATCAGTCTCAAAAAGAAGCAGGACAGGATGGAGAGACGAGGTGGAACAGGGCCAGACAAAATGAGGCAGGGCAAGACGGAGAGATGAGGCAGTGCTAGGCTGGGCAGGGCAAGGTAGACTGGAGAGGAGAGGTGAGGCAAAGCTGGACGGGGCAGGACGAGGCAGGTTGGAAAGGAGAGGCAAGGCAAGCAGGATCAAGAACAACACACACTACCAAGAAAGGAGGACCTATTGCTGAGGCACCGACTAGGAGTGCGGCTGAGGTTTAAATCCCCAGCCGGTTCTGATGCCATCTCCCGGTGCTGACAGAGTTTTCCCGTTGCGGGGCCTTTAAGACTCGATGTGCGCTGTGCTTGCAAGCCTATTGGCAGTGGGTAAAGGGGTATGGCGGCAGCATTCCTGCCATGAGGAGGGTGTCTCGGTGCTGGTGGCTCTTGGGAATGAGTGCGACTGGTCATGAGACAGCCCCTCAACTGGCCAATCATAACAGTACTGCCCCCCTCTTAAGCTGCCTCCTCATGGTTATGGGTTTTCGGCTTCTGGGGAAAGTGGAGATGGAATTCTCTCACCAATAGGGGGGCCTGAAGATTGGCTGCAAGCTCAGGAGCTCTCCTCAGGTCCATAATTCTTCCAGGATATGAGGTACTCCAGTTTGTTTTGTCTAAGATTTCTTGTTCTTCACAGTTGGAGTCATTCTCAAAGACTGTTTCTGTGGGTTTAGGTGGTCATCGTGATGGTCAAAGAAAGTGCCAGTGTTTCAGCAGACATATATGAAACACACTATGCATCCATAGTGGTGCAGGTAGCTGAATCCGGTATGTCACAGACCCCATCTGTTGCAGGATGGGGAATGGGCCACTGAATCTGGGCGCAAACCTCGGATTGCATATGTTTCACGTGCTTAGCCACATAAGTTCCCCTGGTTTAAATTGTGGAGCTCGTCTTCATTTTTTATCTGCCTGCTTCTTGGATTGTCCTGCTGCCTTGATGCCCAATTTCAAAAACCCGGTGCACATGAAAACCGGGAGATACCTGCGAGACCTTGCTGCGCACACGCCACGGGAATCTTCAAACACGCACGGCCATGCGCATATCTCCCGGTATGTGCCAAAGAATGGGTTAGTGAAAAAGGAGCGGGCCATTAGGCACTGTCCTGCTGAAGCATGCACCGGCAGCCGACCAGCCCTCTCAACCTGCTACTGCTCCAGAGAGCAGGTAAGTATTAAAACAGAAAAAGAAAGGTTAGTTAGCAGGGTTCGAGGGGTCAGAGCAGATGGGGAAAAGGGAGGCGGGTTAGCTAGGGGGTTTAGGAAGTTCCCTCCCACTCTACTCTTTTATTGAAGTGGACTGGGAGGGAACTGAGGAAAGGGCCCATTGTGTCGCCGCACGCTCTCTCTATCTCTCCTCTATCCATGGCGAACCGTTACCAGGCGAAGTTACCTTCTCAACGATCCCCATTCGACTTTGCACAGGATCTTTGCACACGGAGACCATCTCCTTTCTGATTCTGGTCTCCGTGTGCAAAGATCCTGTGCAAAGTCGAATGGGGATCGTTGAGAAGGTAACTCGCCTGGTAACGGTGTATACCCTTGTCCAGAATCAGAAAGTGTATACCCTTGTCCAGAATCAGAAAGGAGATGGTCTCCGTGTGCAAAGATCCTGTGCAAAGTCGAGATGGTCTCCGTGTGCAAAGATCCTGTGCAAAGTCGAATGGGGATCGTTGAGAAGGTAACTTCGCCTGGTAACGGTTCGCCATGGATAGAGGAGAGATAGAGACAAGGGTATACATAGGATGTATACCCTTGTCCAGAATCAGAAAGGAGATGGTCTCCGTGTGCAAAGATCCTGTGCAAAGTCGAATGGGGATCGTTGAGAAGGTAACTTCGCCTGGTAACGGTGTATACCCTTGTCCAGAATCAGAAAGGAGATGGTCTCCGTGTGCAAAGATCCTGTGCAAAGTCGAGATGGTCTCCGTGTGCAAAGATCCTGTGCAAAGTCGAATGGGGATCGTTGAGAAGGTAACTTCGCCTGGTAACGGTTCGCCATGGATAGAGGAGAGATAGAGAGAGCGTGCGGCGAGAGAGAGGGAGATCACGTCGGGACCCCCCACTGGACCCCAGGTAATTTAAAACATTTTGGGGGGGTTCGGGAGGGTGGGGGATTTCTTTTAAAGGTTCGGGGTGGGTTTTAGGGTTTTTTTGGTGTGCCGGTTTTCCCGCCCTCCCCCAATTTACGATTTTTAACGATATTTTTAAAAACAACAACACGACGATAAGATTTCCCTCCCCCCCCAGCCAAAATCAATCGTTAAGACGATCGATCACACGATTCACACCTCTACATCCTATGGTTCTTGGACTACCATGGCTGAAACTACACACTCCACAATTTGATTGGAGCACTCTGCAACTGTCCCAATGGGGTGACTCCTGCTACAAAAAATGTTTGGAAGTCGTGTCTCTGATGCCCTGCCTAGCCACAACATCCTCTATTCCGGGACTTCTGCCGCAGGTTTCCTCCTTCCAGGATGTGTTCTCAAAGAAAACCGCAGATACTCTACCCCTTCATCGCTCTTTTGATTGTGCTATAAATTTACTGCCCAACACTGAGCCTCCTCGAGGAAGAGTCTACCCACTTTCACTGACTGAGACGAAGGCCATGTCCGAGAATATACAAGAAAATTTGGAAAAAGGCTTCATTCGGCTTTCCAGATCTCCCGCCGGAGCAGGATTCTTTTTTGTAGGGAAAAAGGACGGCTTCCTCCGGCTGTGCATAGATTACCACAGCTTAAATGAAATTACACAAAAGGACCACTACCCCCTGCCACTAATATCGGAACTTTTTGACAGGCTCCAGGGGACCAAGATGTTTATCAAATTGGACCTCAGAGGGGCTTACAATTTGGTCAGGTACACCAGGGCGATGAATGGAAAACTGCAATTAACACCCGCAATGGCCATGCCGTTTGGCCTCTGCAACACTCCTGCGGTGTTCCAGAATATGATGAATTAAATTTTCAGACATGCTCTACAGTTGTGTTGTGGTCTATTTAGACGACATCCTGGTTTTCTCACAGGACCTCCAGAGCCGCCAGCAGGACGTTGCCCACATTCTGCAATGCTTAAGGGGCAATCAGTTGTACGCCAGGCTGGAGAAATGTTCTTTCCACAAGGAGTCCATTCCTTTTCTGGGCTATGTGGTCTCTAGCCAGGGGTTCCAGATGGATCCACAAAAGACTAAGAGCATCCGGGAGTGGCCCCAACCCATGGGTCTTAAAGAACTCTGAAGATTTCTGGGCTTTACCAATTACTACAGGTTGTTCATCAATCACTATTTGACATTAACCACCCCACTCACAACTATGACACAAAAAGGAGCCAATCCCTCTGTGTGATCACCCGAGGCCGTCTCCACCTTCCAGAAGCTTAAGAGACATTTCTGCAAGAGCCATGCCTGCGCCATCCTGATCCCCCGACGACCTTTCATCATCGAATAGATGCCTCCGACATCAGTGACGATGCCAGTCCTCAGCCAGCATTCTTCTAACCACACCTTGCACCCGTGCTCTTTCTTATTTATTTATTTATTTATTTATTTAAGGTTTTTTTATACCGGCATTCATGAACTCGTTCACATCATGTCGGTTTACAGAAAACAGGGGTGCGGATAATACAACCAAAAAACATAAATAACGTGATGAAGAGAAGCAGTTACAATTAACAAGGGCTAATGAACTGGGAATGTAAGAAATAGAAAGAGATAGAGGAGAATAATTATATACAAAAGTTCCATATAAATATGGTGTCTCATATGTACAGTCTCTGAGTAGAGAGTTTGTTTATGGTGCATATTAGGTAGAGTTCGAGAAGGCTTGCCTGAAAAGCCATGTCTTGAGTCTTTTCCTAAAGGTTAGGAGACATGGTTCGTTTCTGAGTTCTGGAGGGATGGAGTTCCATAACTGAGGGCCTGCGGTGGAAAGGGCTCGGTCTCTTAAGGTGCTGTGATTAGTGGTTTTCGTGGGTGGAACAATGAGGCATCCTCTGTAGGCTTCCCTGGTCGGTCTTGTGGATTTGTGGAAGCGGGGAGGAATTTCTTCTCCCGATGCTTCTCCCCAGCAGAGCAAAATTATGGAATCGGGGACAAGGAATTGCTAGTGATCAAACTAGCCTTTGAAGAGTGGCACCCCTGGCTCGAGGGAGCGTAGCACCAAATAACAGTATACACTGACCACAAGAACCTCGAGTACCTACACCATGCTCAACACCTTAACCACAGGCAGACCTGCTGGTCTCTTTTTTTGACTTGAGACCAGCCAGCCAATAAGAACGTCTGAGCCGATGCCCTCTCTCATTCGTTCACCACAGATGATTTCCAGATGTCCCTCGGCACATCACTAATCTGATTAAAGTACTCCTTTCCACCACACTCACAGTGCCATCTGGGAAGATGGTGGACCCACGACCCCTTCGTAAAAAAATCCTCCGCTGGGCACATGATTCCTTACTCTCAGGTCATCCCAGACAAGCTAGAACAAGCTCCACCCTCCAGAGATTCTATTGGTGGCCAACCATGAAGAAGGATGCTAAGCATATGTGGAATCATGTCCCACTTGCGCCTGTCAGAAGCCGCCGACAGGCCGTCCTTGGGGTCTCTTACAACCTCTTCCTGCACCTAGTGAGCCATGGACTGGTCCGACTATTTGCCGTGGGCCGAGTTCGCCTTGAACTCCCATCAGTCTGCATCCACCGGGTCATCACCCTTTCAAGTAGTGTACAGCACCAGCCTCTGCTTCCTCTTCCAATTCCTCTGTCTGTACCTTCTCCGGCAGCGCAAACCTCTGCACAAGAACTCCATCAACTTTGTGAGCCCACCAAACAACTTCTCCAGCAAACTGCCTTGAAATCAAAGAATTTCTATGATGTCCATCATCGGGCAGCTCCCCAGTTGAACCCGGGAGACAAGGTGTGGCTCAGCACCGCATCATTCGTCTAAAGCCACCTTCATCCTGCTTTGGTCCCAGATACATCGGGCCGTTTCCGGTACTTCGCCGACTGGGCCCGGTCACTTACAGCCTTCCTCTACCCACATCACTCAAGATTCATAACGCCTTCCACATCTCACTATTAAAACCACTCATCCTATCAGAATGCTCCAAGAAACCTCCTGAGCCCCAACTCTGGCTTCAGAAGAGGATATAATGTATCAGATTGAAGACAATCTTGGATATAAGAAAGCATGGGAAGCGTTGGGAATATCTGATTTCGTGGAAAGGATTTGGCCCCGAAGAAAATAGCTGGGAGCCTGCATCAATATTCTTGACAAGGAGTTGATCAAACAATTCCATACCTATCATCCAAGAAAGCCAAAACCCCCGGGAAGGGACCCTAAGAAGGGGGGGGGGTACTGTTTCGCCCGGTCGCAGATGGCTGCGACCGCTGTTGCTCACCTCTTTCTTCACATCCCTGACTCCATTGGGAAGACTTGTTGGCCTCGACCAGCCATCGCCGGCCTGCCTACTGCTCCCAGGCTTCCCAGGGTGGCACAGACGCCACTGACCACCATCTTGCCTTCGGAATCACTTAGGCATGTGCGCATGGGCCAGTCTTAAGCATGTCATGGTGGGAACCTCGGGATGATGTCAATCCTCCTGCACATTTAAGCTGGCTGGCCCTGCCTACCTGTGACTTGGCAACGAGTTCCCTCTTGCTAATTCCACTTTGCTCTACTGAGGATCTCTCCAGTGTACCTCGCTCTGTGGACCATTACCAGTTCTACCGAGGATCCTCTCTGGTATACCCCGCTCTGAAGATCATTACCATCTCTATAGAGGACTTCATTGGTGTACCCTGCTTTGCGGACCATTACCATCTCTACAGAGGACTTCATCAGTGTATCCCACTCTGTGGATCATTACCATCTATACTGAGGTATCCTCCTTGGGTATCCCCCACTCCACTGACCAGTGGAACCTCAGTGTCTGAGAGACTTTCTCTGGCACCTCCCGCTCTGCAGGTAGTGCTGCTCTATCTCTTTAAATAAAGACTCTAGACTTGAACTGTGTCTGACATCATCGAGACCTCACCTCCCAATGGTGAGGCTCACGGGCTCCTCCCCGTGGGTGGTACCATCTCTCATCTTGGCCCAAGGCCCACACACCACTAATCCTAACAAGGGGGTTCCCTATCTGGGCTGAACCAACCACACCACAAACACAAGGTCCACTTTTGTTACAGAAATAAAGGTGGAGAATGTATAGGGACTTACCCAAGTTCACTGAGACTCAGTGCCCCCTTACCTCATTCTATCCCCTGGCTGATAGTTGAGAGATGCTTCATATTGGCATAGCCTTTAGAATGTGGTTCACAATCATGGTTTGAATTTCATAGTAACCTAGAAATCTTGTGATATTCTCATACAATTCTCAAACTTTCCAACATAACGTGGTTCACATTGCAACTCAGTTGCATGCAAGAGGCAACCACTCTCTTCTTACTGGTGAGGGGACATGGAGAGGGCAGAGGAAATGTAAGAGAGAAACAATAGTCACACTAAGGGGAAGAGGAGTCATATATTTAGGATTATGTAGTGATGAGGAGGGATAGAGATGCCACATGCCAACCAGACTTTCTTTCTCATGTGGGTGGGCTCACATCTCCTGCAGTAAAGCATGGAGATAGATTCCTGCTGGGGAGAACCCACAAAATGGAGATTTGTCAGGTCTGTCATAGGAACTGATTCCTAGGATAGTTCCCTTCTAAATTTCAGATCCCAGGCTATAATTTTTAAAGCCCTTTTATTAATTTTGTCCATGGTGTTACAGAGCAGAGGAAGCAAGCAAATTATTTCCTATGTAAATCAAGCCAAGCCAAAAGATCTAAACACAAACCAAGTTGATTTAATGAGGTGGCAGAAAGAGTGGTCTCTGCAGGTATTAACCACACTTAGGTTCGGAGTTTTATTCACAGATGCATATCTAATCTAATCATTTTGGGTCATGACTTTCTATGGGTGAAATCCATACACAGTGCATGATTACACAATCATTAATAATAATGTCCTATGTCACCCCTAGTTTAATCCCCCATTTTCTAATTTATCTAGTTGTTGCTCTGTTATTTCGTTCTACTGTTTACTGTTCTTTGTAAGGCAATGCCTATATATACATTGCTTGTAAGTTACTTGTAAACCGACACGATGTGCAAACGGTTGTCGGTATATAAAACCATTTAAATAAATAAAATAATAATAGATAAATGAGGCTTGACTGACGTGCTGCAAATGTGCAATAGAAAGCATCTCTACCACGCATGTGCGGCACAGAGAGCTCTGAGCGACAGGTTAACAGCCTGAGCTCGTCCCTCCATCGCTGGGGAAGGTCCGAGGGAGGAGGGATGGCTGGACTGTCACACTCAGGGACAGGAGGCGGAAAAAGGGCAGAAGAGTCGCCGAGCCCGTCCGTCGCTGCCGGGAAGGGGGGAGAAAGTTGGGATGGCCGGAGCAGAGCTAAAATCTCGCCTGTTTTAACCGGCACGCAAGGGACAACTGCCAGCCCTGTAGAAGAGGAAAAGAGGGAGTGGAGGAGGGCTGAGGGAGAGGGCAGGGATTGTGGATGAGGTGAGAGGAGGAGGAAGGAAAGGAGATGAGAGAGATGGAGGAAAAGGTAAGAGGATGTAGTGAGTAAGTGGGAAGGGTAAGAAGTTCTGGAGAAGAAAGAAAGAGGGAGTGGAGGAGGGCTGAGGGAGAGGGAAGGGTTGTGGATGAGGTGAGAGGGGAAGAAAAGGGAAGATGAGAGGAGATGGAAGGAAAAGGTAAGAGGATATGGGTAAGTGGAAGGGTAAGAGGTTGTGGAGAAAGAGCGGCTAAACCGGGTCTGGTCTGGCCGACAGATTCTCGCCCGTTTGAACGGGCCTAATGACTTGTACATTATAATTCATGTTAACAATACATAATCATAAAATACATAGTAATACCTGTTGTTTTATTGTATGTCTATGTTTGTTATATGTGTTTTTATTTAGGTTAAACATTGATGTTTTATTGCAGTCTACTCATGACAGCAATGTTGAATGTAGTGGAATCTAAATTAAAGTAAATAAGCATAACAATTCAATACATAATTGAACTATCTTAATATATGAAAATATTAAAAATATATATAATCGATTAAAACCGTCTTTCAGAAATTGGAATCGCTGGTCTCGCCCTCAGATGGTTCAACTCTTTCCTCACCAATAGAAGCTACAAGGTTAGAGTCAACAACAAAGAATCACCAAGCTATAATCAATCACCTAGGCGTTCCCAAGGCTCTTCATTATCTCCAACCCTTTTCAATATCTATTACTACCCCTCTGCCAATGCTCACTAACCTAAAATTAACACACTACCTCTAGCAGATGATGTTCAGATATTGATCCCCATAAAAGAAACCCTGCCAAAAACACTTGTCTTCTGGGAAAATTGCCTGATATCCATAAAAAGTCTCCTCTCCAGCCTGAATTTGGTTCTCAACGCATCCAAGACGGAAATCCTTCTCATCTCCCCTGAACACTCGACCAACACCGATTTTACAGCTCTTGACACACAGATTTCTCAAACAAGAGATTTAGGAGTCATACTCCAATCATCTGAATTTAAAGAAATCAATCAATAATATCACCAAGGACTGCTTCTATAAGCTTCAAGTTTTAAAAAGAATTAAACCACTTCTCCATTTCCAGGACTTCAGAACTGTCCTTCAATCTAAGCTATTTTCGAAAACAATTACTGTAATGCTTTACTCCTGGGGCTTCCCATCTCAGCAACAAACCTCTGCAGATGCTCCAGAATGCAGCGGCCAGAATCTTAACCAACACCAACCGAAGTGCTCACATTACCCCCATCCTCCGAAACCTACATTGGCTACCAATAAAATACAGAATTCTACATAAAGCACTCACCATAATCTACAAAACCATCCACAAACAGCTCACCCTAGACCTTCAGACCCCATTCAAACACCATGCTTCAGAAAGGCCCATCAGAGAGGCATATAAAGGAATGCTTCAAGTCCCACCTACCAAATCCACCGTCTAACATCCACCAAAGAACGTTCCTTCTCCACAGCAGGCCCAGTCCTTTGGAACAAATTACCGACTGACCTAAGACTGGAATCCTGCCTCCTCACCTTTCGAAGGAAACTTAAGACGTGGCTTTTCCTCCAAGCCTTCCCCTAACTCAAAACAATCCGTCAGACTCAGATCAAGGAACTGAATGTTTACTAATTTCACATCGTATCTACATGATTTATATTTAT